>NC_134688.1:127615189-127918939 GCF_050947455.1 Rhinoderma darwinii | reverse complement strand
CTGATTATTACAGTAAATGTTTCTACCCTGTTGATGCCAATCTCATGCACTTCATGTGACTCCTGGCTACTTTATGACACTTAATATGATTCCTGCTGTCTTCCTGAGTTCCGTTGTAATCACATCTTGGCTCTATAACTCTGACTTTATTACTGTAGCTTTTCTTCCAGTTTAGAAATTCACATATTTTTCTAATATTTTGTATTTCTTCCATTTTGGTACTGCATCTTAGCCGGGCTTCACTTTGGCTTTTGTTAAAGGAACAGTGTCACCAACATTTTTTTTTTTATATCAGTTTTATGTTAGGGTTTTATTAAAAACGTTTATATTTATTTGTGTGTTTGTGTGTTACTTTTTTCTATTTTTACACTTTTTCTTCCCTATGGGGGCTGCCATTTTTTTTTCCATTTCTGTATGTGTCGATTAACGACATACAGACATACAGACATGGAATACGGCAGCTCCAGTTCCATAGGGACTGCGAACGGGGCCCGTTCCATCCACTATGGTGTACGCCGTGTGTGTGGGAACGGCGCATGCGCCGCTCCCACACAGTCCGATTTGAAATGCGCGCCGTCCGGCGCCATTTTCCTGTGGACCGGAAGTCGCGGCCGGGCAGTAAGATTACTACTTCCGGAGCGGACGGACCGGAGGGAGCGGCGGCGACTGGAGCAGGTAAGTGATTTCTATGTATGTTCGTGTTTCAGTGTGTTTTACTAGTGTATGTAAACCTTCTACACTGTGTGTTAGCTCAAAAAATGGCGACACACAGTGTAGGAGGTTAGACCGTTCAAACCCCTCGTTTCTCCCGGCACTAGCCAGGATAAAGGAGGGGGGGATTCTGAGAGCTCACTAGAGCGAGGGATTTTTTCCCAATTTTGCAGCATAAAGCAATGTGGTTGCTTTACCACATGCAATGCTGCAATTTTGGGAATTGCTCCATCTAGTGACCAGTGCTGGGAAATATTATAAATTGAATCCAATTTATAATATTTCCTGACTCGTGAAAAAAATTAAAAAAATTAGAACAATGTTTAATCACCTACACACTAATTGTTTAACTAAAAAAAAAAAACATGTTTTGCTGGCAACACATTCCCTTTAAGGGGTTGTACCAGAAACAATCAATGGACAAGAGTAGCAGTGTTTCTAAAAGAAAGCAGAGGCTTTTTTTTCTACTCATACACAACTCATTTAATTAATCTTGACTGTTAATGCCAGTATCAGATGATGCTGAAATCTGGAGTCCAACCATTTGGCCTAAATTCTAAAACATTAGAATCCTAACAATTTTGACATAGATCGTTAATAGGGGGAAACAATAAATAGGAAAACAACTTTTTTAATTGGATTTGGTGATTGGCATTGCATTCTATTAATCATTTCCCACAGTAGACTCCTTACCCAATTGTGATCCATTCAGGGTATAAATGGCATGAATATTTTTATCCAAAAATTTATAATGTTACATTCATTAACATTGAGCCTTATCTACCATTTCACTGCCAAGCAACTTCCCATGGAGGAATAAGGCTTTCTGTATAAAATCTATAACACTGCAGAGCTTGGTGTCATCTACAAATACAGGGAAGGTTTTATGATGTCCAATTTCTGCATCATTTATAAAGAGGTTAATTAGTAATATCCCAGTACAGATCCCTGGGCATATGCCACTTATAACACTAGTCCAATTGGAATATGAGCCATTTATGACTACTCTTTTGGTCTGATTTTTTTTAGCCAACTTTGTATCCAATTGCAAACTCTACTATATAGATCAATGGACCTCAACTTCTGCGATAGCTGCACGTCATGGCCATTATCAAATGCTCTAGAATCTATATTACAGCCCCCTGTCCAGATTCCTGATTATTACTTCATAAACACCAAGTACATTGGTTTGACAAGACCTCTCTTTTATAAAACCAAGCTGGTTTCTGGTGATCACAGTATGTCATTACATAAATATGTTAATCTTACTGGCCTATAGTTGTTGGTCTTTGCACTTGGACTGTTCTGAATATCGGGATAACATTAGCTTTTCGTCTGCCAATGTATGTTTATGTAGAGAAAATTTAAATATAAAAGTGCTGGTATTTGGCAACTACTGAGATAAGTTCTCTAAGAGCAGAAGGATGTAAACCGTCATGCCCTTCGACTTTATTCACATTAATCTTTTCTAAACCTTTTAGGCCACTACTTTTAACTGCAACCTCTGCACAACATATAGTTACCCCTATCCGGTTTGTACCTAAGGCTCCTTATCATGTCCATAGAGCTGCATTATCCTGATGGAGACTAATAGCATGTACTTTATTTCTCAGTCTGACTGGTATACATTAGTATACTTTTGTTTGAAGAATTGAATAGCATAGTAGACTACGCACTTCCATCCCCAGAGATCCCGCAAAAAAAAGTATACCGCGTGATATCCTTTTTTTTAACATTGGAATCTATGTGTGATGAATGCCGCTGTATGGCATCCGTTACATGCATACGTTAAATGTATACATTAGGAAGCTTTTCCAGGGCTGGAGTCCCAGAGAAGTGCATCAGGCAGCGCTCGGCCGTGAGAATCCGGCCCTGGTGTAGCTTCTGATGTCACTGTCCATATATGGACAGTGACGTCAGGAGCTTCCCCAGGACCAGAGTCCCAGTGCAGAGGGCTTCTGATGCTCTGGCCGGGGACTCCTGAAAGCTCCTGAGATTACTATCCATAGAAAAGCTTTCAGGAAATATTGGCACAATGCAAATATTTAGGACAGATTCAACATTTATGGAAAAAATTTAATGTGGAATAATCAGAGTAATAATAAAACAATAAGTCACCAGCACTGTACTGAAGCACCATAACAGTGTAAATGCTACAATATTGTAGCACGACAGTTTAAAAAGAACAAAAAACACAACTTAATGCATTCCAACGGACTGTGACTGTGGCGCATTCATTGTTATATCTTGACCAAAACAAGAAACATCAGTATGCATAAAGCAATAATTATTCAGTATCATGGGACAAGATGACTGAATGAGGACAGCACTTAGAAAGTGAACAATAGTCATGCAATGGTTTGAAGTGTATACAAAACAAGCAAGCATAATAATCTTATCTATAAAATAAGACTATTGCACTATACAGTTAATGCTTCAGTCACATCTGCGCCATAGTCCCGTTCCGACGTTCCGTCTGAGCTTTCCGTCGGAACGGGACCCTGACTGACACAAACAGAAACCAAAAGTTTCAGTTTCCATCACCATTGATTTCAATGGTGACGGATCCGGTGCCAATAGTTTCCGTTTGTCTCCTTTGTGCAAGGGTTCCGTCGTTTTGACTGAATCAATACCGTAGTCGACTACGCTATTCATTCCGTCAAAACTGCCAGTAAAAAAAGGACTTATGAAGAAATGGAACAATATTTTGCTACTCATCAGCTTGCTACATCAAAAACTAATGACTCAACATGAAGCAGCTAAAGCAGTGATGGTGGTGGTGACGACCGTGAAAATTCCTCTGTCATCGGTCAGCAAATATCACTGATTTCCATCGACAAAGACCCTTCAACATGGAAGGATGATCCTGGTTACAAAAGTTGAATTGAAAAACTTGAGAGGACAGTTCTTGTGAATGACATTGCAGAAAGAGGTGTCAAACACCTTCAGGATTACAATAACATTCTTACAAAAGATGAAACTCAGAAACAATTTGTTTTACAGATCGTTGCCGAAGACCGTAAAAAATACCCAACTGCTACTAAATCCTCTCTTAGGAAAAAATAATGTTCAATGTTCGTTCGTTCACATTATATTTTGATTCTATAGAAATTGCTGTAAATTAAAATGCGTTTCTCTTATAGAAGTTGGGTGTGTTATTAAAAAAAATTGAATATTTCTTAAAGTTTTCATGTTATTTCAGGAATTTTTCAAATTAACTTTTGGGAAATTTGATTCAGAATGTTTTTAAACAATTGCTGGGGTTGCCTGGATGTGTCCACATAAGTTTCTCTAAGAAGAAAAAAGAAAATGGTCGAGATAGGGAAGAGTATACAGATTTTGAACAGGATTAATCGTTGCGTATACTATGTTCCAACTTCAAGGCATTTGAGGGTCGCCTAGCAGTTGTCCGATTGAGCTGAAGTTTTGCACACCCCTTCTTTTTGTTAATTGTAACAGGATTAGGGGGTGGGAGCAGCAAAATAGTAACTATAGCTATGGGCCACCCTAATATATATATATATATATATATATATATATATATATATATACCAAAAATAGAGCACAGAAGCAGCACTCAATAGCAAAAAATGAATTTATTCATCCAACACAGCAACGTTTCACTTCCTCCATGGAAGCATTTTCAAGCCTTGAAAATGCTTCCATGGAGGAAGTGAAACGTTGCTGTGTTGGGTGAATAAATTCATTTTTTGCTATTGAGTGCTGCTTCTGTGCTCTATTTTTGGTATATTTATGGGGAGAACGTCACTCCTTGATATCTGAAGCTAGCACCAGCCGTTTTTGGTTTTTCACACTGTGCTGCTCCTACTATTTGCTTGATTTTATATATATATATATATATATATATATATATATATATAAATATTAAAATTTAAAGGAACATTGCCAACATTACAAGAGGTCATAACATTGAAAATCACAAATAAAGCAATTTATACAGAGGTATCTTGCCCACCCCTTACACGGATCAATAACTAGATTTTACTGAGAGTAGTTTAGACATGAATATACAATATAACTAACACCATTATCACCTATAATTCATTGCTCTTAATCGGAAGCTGAGAGTATTGTGAAGTATTATTCATTTTCTTTTCCGTACATTCTTTTAGAATATCTGATCTGAAACCAACTTCACTTGGCTGTATGTGGACATCTCCTCGACTGAACTTTAATCCTTGAAGGGAAGAAAATAGTTCTGTAATTATTAAATGTGCCTTATGTGGTCGTCAAACAAATCACATCTAGAGGACATTGAAATTGGAAATGTTTTTTTGCCTTGTACATTGTATACTGTTAGCAGATGAAACATTAATATTGGACAGGAATTATATTCTCAGGAATGATTTATACGTTTTCAAATTAAAACAGTTTGTACGTGCTTTATGTAAAGGATATAATACTGTCCTTGGCTCATCTAGGAATCTGTAGTGCAACCTCAACATAGGGTAGAGGGGCAACAATTTTTTTCCAACCACAGTGCATGAGATTTCATAGTTTTCTACGAAGTCACTCAGTTGTTTTGACAACAATTAAAACTATAAAGATCTAAAAGAAAAATGCAATGGGGGCCTCATGTGCCACGCACTAAATTAAAGAGGCTCTGTCACCAGATTCTCAAATCCCTATCTCCTATTGCATGTGATCGGCGCTGCAATGTAGATAACAGTAACGTTTTTTTTTGTTTTTTTTTAAACTTTCATTTTTGGCCAAGTTATGAGCTATTTTATATATATGCAAATGAGCTTTGAAATGGACAACTGGGCGTGTTTTTTTTCGTATGTGCAACTGGGCGTGTATTGTGTTTTTAACTGGGCGTGTTTACTTGTTTTACTAACTGGGCGTTGTGAATAGAAGTGTATGACGCTGACCAATCAGTGACCAATCAGCATCATGCACTCCTCTCCATTTATTTATACAGCACACAGTGTTCTTACTAGAACGATGTGCAGCCACATACACAAGTGTCCTGATAATGAATATACATTACCTCCAGCCTGGACGTCGTGTACTCAGAATCCTGACACTTCTGAATACACATGACATCCAGCCTGGACGTCATGTGTATTCAGAATCCTGACACTTCTGAATCTTTTCTGTGAGATTTCCAGCAAGGGAAACGAAATCTCGTTTACCTCGTAATCTCGCGAGATTATGCGTGACTTGCTGGAATCTCACAGAAAAGATTCAGAAGTGTCAGGATTCTGAATCCACATGATGTCCAGGCTGGAGGTCATGTGTATTCATTATCAGGACACTTGTGTATGTGGCTGCACATCGTTCTAGTAAGAACACTATGTGCTGTGTAAATGAATGGAGAGGAGTGCATGATGCTGATTGGTCACTGATTCGTCAGCATCATACACTTCTATTCACAACGCCCAGTTAGTAAAACAAGTAAACACGCCCAGTTAAAAACATAATACACGCCCAGTTGGGCATACGAGAAAAAAAACACGCCCAGTTGTCCATTTCAAAGCTCATTTGCATATATATAAAATATCTCATAACTTGGCCAAAAATGAACGTTTTAAAAAAAACAAAAACGTTACTGTTATCTACATTGCAGCGCCGATCACATGCAATAGGAGATAGGGATTTGAGAATCTGGTGACAGAGCCTCTTTAAGGGGTAAGCTGGAGAGGTACCTGCATAGGGCACATCTTACTGTGACAGCAGTCCTGATTAGAACCAGTGAGGACAAGGTTAATTGACAGCAACTCCATTTTGATTTTTTCACATTATTCATAGATGTTAGAAGTAGAACAGTCAAATTTGTCAGTTTAATGGCAAAATTTTTTTTGCCATGTGTCACAAAGACACTCCATACGTCCTTATCCGTAAATTAACAGAAGCGTCTGTTACATGCTGATTACTTCAAAGGCTCCTGAAAAGTTTTACATATTTTTAATTCTTATTTTTTTTTTGTTCTGTTTCAATCTGTATTTGTTACCCATATTCTATGATTAACAACTTTTAAACATTACCTTGTTTGGTAGCGATTTTAGTTATCTATATACAGTTCCTTACAAAAGCATTCACCCCCTTGGTGGTTTTCCTATTTTATTGCATTACAACCTGGAACTAAAATTAATTTTAAATTAGATTTTATGTAATGGACCTGACAAAATAGTCAAAATTGTTACAGTGGAATGGAAAAAAAATACCTTAATTTTTTTTTTTTAAGATAGCCTTGCAGGACCCCTGTGCACAGGTGGCACATATAGTATGTCCTGTGTTTTATTAAATTGTAAAAAAAAGTTTTTAGACATAGATTTTTTTTTTCTCTTAACTGTTCCCTTTGGAGGTCCTAAGTCTTAACTGTTCCCTTTGGAGGTCCTAAGGATTTATATCTACTGATAATATTCATGAATTTTTATAATTGGGTAATTTTGAATGGAGGTATTTTATTATTTTATTATATTAATTTACATAATTGATGTGCCCTCAATGTGACAGTGTGCTGTATGATTAAAGAGCAGGCAAAGTCAGTTTGATGTAATGCTTTATCATATAAACTGTATTTAAATATTTTGGCAAATTCATTTTTACTTATATGTATTGAAGAACAAATAATATTTCCTATTGGCTCTTATTCACTACATAAAACAATATGAAATATAGTAATTGAGGAAAGAATACTAGATGTTTCATTTGACTCTTACCCATGTGTTTGAATCTCCTGAATATCCCTGTTTACTAGTGTTTTGACTTTGAAGTCTATCCAGGAAAGCATTGTTTACCCTATAAAATATAAGAACATGATGCCATTAGACATTAAAGTAGCATTTTATAAAGCTAAGGACATGTACTTACCCGGATTGTGGTGATAATACCATCAAAATGTAAGACATATGTATACACTGTTGAATGCGGAGCACATGATAAACAAACTTGGCAGCGAGAGGAATAAATTCTGCTCAAGTTGAAAATAATGACTTTGTTAAGTTTTCTCAGTTTTAACACCTTAAGAATGGAATATTTTAGATTAAAGGAAGCAGCGATATTTTTTGTAATTTCCTCTCCACATTCTGAAAGTCAGAACTCTTTATTTTTTTGTCAAAGTAGACTCATAAGGGCTTGTTTTGTGTGAGACAAGATGTATATTTTAATGGCACCATTTTGGGGTTTATATAATGTATTGTATAACTTATATTAACTTTTTTAGGGGTGAGGTAGGAAAACACTGCAATTGCGCCATTTTTTATTTTATGTTTTACAAAGTTCACTGTGCGGTATAAATAAAATGATACCTTGTTTTGTGGGTCACTACAATTACAGCAATACCAAACTTATGTTGTTTTTCTACTTTTGCCAAATAAAACATTTTTTGTAGAATTCTTTGTTTTTGTGTTGCAGCATTCAAAGACCCCTAAACTTTATATTTTTCCATTAAAGGAGCTCTATGAGGGCATGGTTTTTGTGTCACGAGTAGTTTTAATCGGTACCATTTTCAGGTACATACTATTTTTTGATCACTTTTTATTCCATTTCTTTGGAAGGCAGGATAATAAAAAAATCACATGGGTCATTACGAATGCGGTAATAACAAATATGTATATATTTTTTTATTTTTACAATTTTTTTCTAAAACAAATGTGACTTTTTTGACTTATATTTTTTCAAAACTTTTTAAACACTAACTTTTTTTTTAGTCCGACTATGGGACGAATACAAGATTATCTTATCGGTCATATAATACATTGCAATACTTCTGTATTGCAATGTATTAACTGGGTCATTTTGGAACTGACATGCAGCCAATTAGGCTTCCATGTATGGCAGACCTGGCGGCCATTGTAAGGCCCCACGGCTGCCTTAGCAACCCATTGACACCCCACTATCGCATTTGCGGGGTGCCAATCGGGTGACAGAGGGAGATAGACCGAGATAAATATAGGAGAGATAGATAAATAGCATCAAACACTAAATACAATCATTTTAAATTTACCAGTCTATTGCCTGAAATATAACCCAATTTTGCAAGATTTCGTACTGCCACACGGTGCCACATACTGCATATAATCCCCAAATAATAGTGTAATACAGAGCGACTTTAAAAGATTATATAATGGAATTATGTAAGGGATTTATATCAATAGCAATGTACTAATATAATGTTAGTGTTGGGATCTAATGCGTTACAGTTGGGCGAAATCCATTCATAACTCAGAGGATTGATATTAATGTAATTCATGTATTAATGTAATGTCTTTTAAGTGGATCCAACCTTTACTCTTTCTGCCCACGCTGCTTATTACTACTGTATAGTAGCAGGTTGGGAAGGGATAACAACATTTCCACATATGTGCTTCATACCTCCTCTGCTCTTCTTGTTGAGACAGTGTTCTTTCCTCCTCATGCTGCTTTATTACTTCAGCCTAAATTAACAAAACATTTTCTTACAAATCAAATGGCTTTTTTCATTTTTGTAAAATACCTAGAGACTAAAAAAATCCTCTCTAAAAGATTTGTCTCAAATGCCTGATTTAGTGGTTCAGAAATTTTAAAACATAATGCACATAAAACACATTTCTCATCTGCCACATAAGAAAATACCTGCATTGTAAATGGTGCAAGGTACGTGGGTGGGCCCTGTTACAGATTTTGCATTGTCGCCAAGGAGCTTCAAGTTATGGCTCTGATCCAAGGATTTATTCTCATGGTCTTAAGTCTAAAGACTTCTAAATAACACTCATAGGATTAAACTAGTGGGTGATTAAAGCCTGTGCTATACATTCCCAGCGTCATGGTTTGGGGGACTGAACCAGATGAACAGGACTTTTAGGAGGAGTATTGTGAAGCTACTCTCTGCCAGTCAGCATCTTTAGGAATACTCTCAGTAATGTTGTTTGACTGAGTTGTTCGACCCCCGGATGAAGCACGTTGGGGTGAAGTGCTATATCCTGGTCTGTATAGTTCTTGCCTTGCTGCTTATATTATATCCTCCCTATTATGAACATACTGATGTTTGATGGTCTTTGTATTGAGGTGCTTCTACTTATTTAATGCAATTTTACTTATTTACATGTTCATCTAACGTTGTGATATGGCAAGTCTTATATACAGATAGGATATCACCTTATCGTGGGTGCATCTGACTATTTTTTAACCTGTTTTTATATTTTGTTGTGTCTTTTTTGTTTTTGGTGTATTGGTGAAGTTCAATGGACAGCCAAGGCTCTTCTCACAGTGCTCTGGCCAGATGTATTTTCAGTTAGATGCCCCTGGAGCTCTGGTTCTGGGAGATGGGTAGTGGGTGCTCTTAGCAGTCACTCGGTCATCTTTTTATAGATGCCCTTGTCTCTCAAGAGAGATGCTTTAAACATCACAGTGCCAAAAATAAAAAGCAAACATGCTACACGTATGGTGGGAATGCAATGTAATTCACTCATTATGGAGAGCAGTTGGGGCTCTTCTGTCTAGAATATTTCACTTTAAAGTTGAATTGACACCCTCTTAAGCTATACTATTTCTAGATCTGGATACCTTTCCACAAACCCACCTAACAGTACTAATTCACACCCTGATAGCTAAAAGGATAAAAATAGCTAAATATTGGAGAAGACCGGATACCCCTTCCTTAGCTGAGATTATAGGTGCAATTAATGAAAACTGCCTTTACGAGAAGATCACAGCATCTAGTTTACATAAACTACCCCAATTTCTCAATAGATGGGACAGTTGGTTGGAATCTCCTTATAGTAAAATTGATATCAGTAATTTTTGACATTAAATAAGAATAAAATACAAGCTATAAAAATGTAATCAGTTTTAGCTATTCTAAGACTATACAGTAAATTGTGCCTTACTGCTCATGTTGCTGTAGTTACTTCCTTCATGATGTTTGTTGCTTTATTTGCTTTTGTGTTTCTTTTATTTTGTACATCTGGAGATATATTCCAGAATGTATATTGTACTTCAATACATGGTGGAATTTGGCTAACCACCATTGCTTGTATATTCTCTACATGTACTTTAAACAATAAAAAGTTAATGTTTAAACATCACAGTTTAAAGTAACCTTATCCTGCAGTAACAGGTTGGCACTTTTCTACAGCCTATCTAAAGTACCTAGTCTAAAGTCTAAATCTACCTAGGCACAATAAAGACACAAATAGACAATCAACCTGTCAGGTAACAAAGGGTGTTTGACCTCATATTATTTTTTTTGTCTGTTCATATTATGATATAATCTGCATAAGCTGTCGGAGGGTTCCATAAACTGGGACCAGAGCAAAGGGTCACAGTGCTAGACAGGAGAAGCCACTTGCTACGCAAGTGCAAAATAGGCCCTTTTATAGCTGTCATTTGTGTGTGGTGTCACATGACATGTTAGACGTCGGGTTAACTTTTACAGAACATTTCACTTGATCAATACTGATATTAGTCACTTGCTGGTTCCAATTGTGCCGCGTAACTTTTACATTTCCGGTAGAGTGACGCTTTAATGCGGCAGCGATCGTAATACTGCACCTCCTGTCTATGGAATATTCAAACAAGTATTAATTTTTATTAATTTTCAGCAAGTTAATGTCAGTTAAATCAGCGTAAAGTGTTGTGCATGCACCAGACTCTCGGAATATCATATTAAGTATTAGAAGAAATATCATAACAGTTTAAAAACAGAAGTTAAAAATCTTATGCCGTTCTGGAAATAGCCAGAGGATTATCTGAAGTTGATGAAACACCAGGAAGAATAAAAGGTGATTTAACAAATGTGGAAGCCAGTCATCGGGATGATTAGGGTAATGCAAAAAAGAAAAATGGTTTGAAGGGAACATAAAAGATACATCACAGGAGAGGAGAATGATTGATGCAATGGATAAAAAAAACCTTGTGAGAAGAACCCTAATGCAATATTAAGTAGAGAAAAAACTCAGTGTCTTTCTGGAACACGGATGGTAAATGCGAGCTGCTGACAGAAGTTAATGCAATAACACCTTGGTGACAGATTTATAAATGCTTAGGAAAATAAAGGTTAGCTAACAAAACTAATCAATTTTATATGTCAGCTGCTGGGGAATTGATGTTACAATTTTAATATACATGTCACACTGGTTGTATAGCAAAATCAAAAACACCCGATAGGGTCGCGTTACTGAGCTGAATAATGGCTAGTGCAAACCCACAAGATGAGCCCAGAATTTCTATTACTGGTGATATTTAGAATGTTAAATTATATTTTTAATTTAACAGAGAGCAAATTGGCAAGAAGAGAAATTTCGATGCAATAAAAACCATTAACTTGTGTTTGACTCATTTACTGTACATGCCGTATGTGCTTGTCAGAAGAAGCCCCACATTCTCTCCTTATTAGGGTATGTTCACACAAGGTCAATACGTCCGTAATTGACGGACGTATTTGGGCCGCAAATACCGGACCGAACACACTGCAGGGAGCCGGGCTAGGAGTCCCTGCCTCGCTGCCGGACAACTGTCTCCAGTGGCGGATTATCATATGGGCGTTTCGGGCGGCCGCCCGGGGCCCGAGGCTCCCAGGGGGCCCATGGCAGCCCGAAACGCACATCATCTCCTAAATCTATTCAGCGCGCTAGCGCTGCTAACGGCTGAAGATGAGGAGGAGCAGGGAATTGGCCGGGAAATAGGTAGGACACGCCTCCCTGACAAGTGCGGCCCGCCGCCATTGAGTAACAGAACAGCGACGGACGGCTGTTCTGTTACTCCAAAGCAGCAAGAGAAGAGCCGGGCGGGCGGTCACCGGCGCTGAGGTCAGTACAGGCTTATCCTCCTGCCCAACTGGTTCCCGACCGCTGGCTGTATTTTTACGGCCAGCGGTCAGGGACGGGTCCTTAAAACCCGAGCCATAGACTTTCTACGGCTCGGGTTTTAACTTGCTGCCCGCGCGATCGGGCAGCTGAATGTCGGGTCTCCGGCTGTCAGTGACTGCCGGGGACCCTGAGGAGAAGATAGAAGCAGCTTTCGCTGCTTCTGTCTTCTCCGATGTCTTCTTACACAGCGTTCAATGAACGCTGTGTACAGGAATAGAGACAGCAGCAGCGGCGCTGTCTCTATTCCTCCCGGTGATCATGTGACTGGTCACATGATCGCCGGGTGCCGTTAGTGGCAGACTGTATCTGGGTCTTACTAGACCAAGCACAGCCCTGTTAGTGACGATCGGCACTGTGAGAGGGCTGATTTCCCCTGTAACTGGGGCTGCTGTGCAGCCCCAGTTACAGTGGAAAAACATGGTGTAAAACAAAGAAAAAAAATATATAAAGTTCCCCAAAGGTCTTTTTTGACCTTTAAGGGACATACCATAGTAATAAAAAAATAATAAAGTGCAAAAAAAATGTAAATAATAAATACACATAAAATACCCACCCCAAAAAAAACGTTCCCCCCGCCAATCATTGTTGTAACGCTAGCGCTGACCCAATTACCCTAATATAGACATGTAATATATTAAAGTTTACGGTAGACAATGGCGATCACAAACAAAAGGTCTATTTTAGGGTAAAACTATGTTATTACCCAAAAAAAATAGCTGAAACGTAAAAAAGCTTATTTTTTTACTATTATTTTCAAACTTTATGAATAAAAATTCTAAAATAGCAAAAAAGGTGTGTATAAAAATGATAAAAAACGAAACCTGCATTGTCTACGGAAAAAACGTCGCAAAAATCACGTTGGTTTTATTTTTTTTTAATAAAAATGTGTGTTTGGTGCAACTTTGTAATTACATTTTATTAAAAAATATTTTCACTTTTTGAGATACAGCTGCTTTGTATCCTGTATCCGTCAGGTCAGCAGGACTGACGGGATCAGTGAAACGGGCCCTGCGCTAAATTATAATCTTAAATGTGATAGATTTGAGGTGGATCCTGCGTGTCACTGATCCTGTCAGTCCTGCTGACCTGACGGATACAGGATACAAAGCAGCTGTATCTCAAAAAGTAAAAATATTTTTTAATAAAATCAATCAATCACACTGATACACACACATACTATATATATATATATATATATATATATATATATATATATATATATATATAATTATAATATAACGTTTTTAAATGTGTACATAGCATTGTGGCACTATATACAAGGGGGAGCGCTGTGAGGCACTATATACAAGGGGGAGCGCTGTGAGGCACTATATACAAGGGGGAGCGCTGTGTGGCACTATATACAAGGGGGAGCGCTGTGTGGCACTATATACAAGGGGGAGCGCTGTGTGGCACTATATACAAGGGGGGGGGGGCTGTGTAGTGCTATCCACAGTGGTATGTGTGTGGCGCTCTTTATATGGGGGGCTTTTTGGTGCTATTTACAAGAGGGGGAGGGCTGTATGGCACTATCTATAGGGGGCTGTGTGTAACGCTCTACGAGGGGGATGTGTGATATATAGAGGGGGCTGTGTATGGCGATATCTATGGGGGTGTGCAATATCTATGGGGGTGTGTAATATCTACAGGGGCTGTGTGTGGCACTATGTACAGGGGGCTGTGTGTATGTGGTGTTTTACAGTGTGGTATTATATTCAGGCGCGCAGTGTTTGGTGCTATTATATTTAGGGGCACAGTATGTGGCACCATGATAACTTTATTTTCGTTTATAGGTGTGGAAATGTTGGAAAAGTGAGGAGACGTCTGAGTGGCAAATTCTGCAGAAATGAGTCATGGCCGGGAGAAGTCGTCATGAGTGCTGGACCGGATGGAGAAGAAAAGAGGAAAAAAACTACTAGAATCTGAGACGTCGTCACCTGTGAGTCACTAGATTTATAGAGAATCTGTCACCTCTCCTGACATGTTTATTATAGGAATCCTTGTATTTCACAAAAAGTCATTCTGCAGTCCAGGACTGATAGACAATTCCCCTTGTCAGGAGGTTGTGTCCCTGCACAGTGTGATCCTGTCAGTATGTAGGGACACCGCGCTGTGACAAGGGGAATCGTAACACTGTTAATGCTTGCCCAAAAAAGTAGTGTTAAAAATAGTTACGGTGAGGAAGGGGGGCCCAAGTTTGGGTAACAGCCCAGGGCCCATGGTCTACTTAATCCGCCACTGACTGTCTCATACTGAAAACATGATTACAGTACGGGACAGTAGTTCCACGGAGAGGCAGGGACTCCTAGCGTCGTACATAACTATGATGCTAGGAGCCCGACTGCCTGCAGTGTGTTCGGTCCGGTACTTGCGGCCGAAATACGTCCGTCAATTACGGACGTAATGACCTCGTGTGAACATACCCTTAGGGCGTTTTTGCCCCGAATTACGTCCGAAAAATGAGCCTCGATAGCGTTGACAAACATCTGCCCATTGAAAGCAATGGGCTAACGTTTGTCTGTTCACACGAGGCGTATATTTACGCGCCGCTGTCAAAAGACGGCGCGTAAATAGACGCCCGCGTTAAAGAACTTACCTGTCACTTCTTGGGGCGTAATTGGAGCCGTTATTCATTGACTCCAATGAAAAGCAGCGCCAATTACGTCCGTAATGGACACGGCGTTCAAGCGCCTGCACATGCCGTTACGGCTGAAATTACGGGGATGTTTTCTCCTGAAAACAGCCCCGTAATTTCGGCCGTTACGGACGCTGTCGTGTGAACATACCCTTAGTGTTACACAACATGGATCCATAATGCCAGTAGTCATTACAGGATTTCCTTTGAATCGTCCCAACACTTCCAGTTAATAATGCAAGCAGTAGATGAAACTGAGCACACCCCAGTACTACAACTGAACCCCTGGTGATATTCAAGCTGAGGTTGAAGGGGAGTGTTCCCTAAATAATATTCCCCAAGCCCGGTAATGGCAATTGGTCAGATGAATTGTATCCAGTGCTTTTGATAACCTCATCCAACAGTAAGTGTGATGTAAAAAGTAAGAGGATATTCTAGTGGTAAAACTCAATGTCAAACGTTCTCCTTTAAATATCATTCATGTACAATCAATTACTTGCTAATAATGTTAGTCTATATTATATTACTTTAAAAATAGAGGTAGAGCTTTACTTCCACCTCTAGCCCACCAGTTCATATTAATCATGTTATAGGTTATGTTTCCGCAGCAACATTCCTTATGGGATGTCAAGTATTGTATAGAGAACTGATCCTCACCACACATGTACTAAAATCGTGGTGTGTAAAATAATAACAGACATCCACCAGGATGGAATGCAGCAAAATGAGATTTACTTCTTCTTCATTGGGTAATTGCACCAAAATGACATCCTTGCACACTATGGTATATAGACTTTGGTTGTCATAACCCTAGACCCTTGAATCCGCAGGACACACATTTAAAATTACTTTACATATGAAAATAAAAAAGACATTTACCAATTTATAGTGCCCATAAAAAAGTACCTGGAATATTAGTGGCCACAAAAAAGCATTACCCATATTAATGTCCATTTAATAAAACCTGACATACTTCGTAAATAATACCTGTCATAAAGTCCATATAATACCAGACATAGTGATATTCATGTAAAAATATTAAAGGGAACCTGACATGTCAAACATGCAATCCGATCTGCAGGCAGCATGTTCTATAACAAGAGGAGCTGAGGAGATCTATTATATAGTTGTGTGTAAAAGGATAACGGATAACCTGCATTTTATTGATTTACATCCCGGCTAACTCTTGGTTTAGGAGTCCAGTGGGCGGTGCTACTCAGTGATTGGCAGCTAGTATTCTGTATTCTCACTCAAAAAGAGAAGACTGCAAATCAATAGCTGAGCCAGCTCACTGGACTCTTAAGCATACAGTGAGCAGATAGGACAGCATGTTCTATGCGACAGGTATGTTTGACCATGGACCATATTATAATATCGTCCATAGTTCCCATAAAATAATACCAGACATAGTGTCTACATAATAACAGCCATAGCAGTGCCATTTGTAGTCCATATATAGTAATGGTGCCAGCCATAGTGTCATGTCCATGGCCACGGGCCGTCAGGCTCACTCACCTTCTGGCGGCCGCAGCCATGGGTCTGTGAGCGCTGGCCCCAGTCTCCTCCTCAAAAGACAGCAGCGCTCACTTCCGCTTACTTCGGCCGGGTTCCGTAGGGTGCACGCACGCTCGTACCTGCTCTTAAAGAGCCAGCGCGTGCATCTGAAGTTTATGTCAAAATTAGCCCATGAGTACCCTGGACTATAAGAAGGGCTCAGCCCCTTCCTCCCATGCCTGAGTGTTGTTGTCGTACCCAAAGTTTGTCTAAGCAAATGGTCTCCTAGTGTTTCCCAGTTCCCAGTGCTCCCCGTTCCTGTATCCTGTATCCCGTGCTATCCTGGTTAAGTGCCGTGCTGAGCTGAAGTCGTTCTGTGCTATTTACCACGCCTGTCCTGCTACACCACGCCTGATGTCTGCCTGCTGTCTAGTCCCAGCCTAGCCTGTCTCGCTACTGTCCGAGCTGCCACAGGTACACTATACGAACTATAGACTGTGACCCGTATCCTGTTGGCCAGCTGCCATACCGTCAAGGCAGAATGGCCCAGTGGGTCCACATACCCAACGTGGCACATAGTACATACACTATATGGACAAAAGTATAGGGACTCACCTCTTAGCTCCTTAACAACCACCAATACGCCTGTTCATGGCGGCCCGTTAAGGGTACTTATGCCGGAGCACCGCCTTTTCACGGCGCTGTAACATAATCCCGGCACGGGTGTTCTGTGCCGGATAAAAAGGGTGTCGGGCGGTCTAAAGACAGTTGGGCACCTGCTCTAACGGGCGGGATCGATTTCAACATCGACCTTACCCGTTTAACCCTTTAGATTCGGCGCTCAAAAGCGATCGCCGCATCCAAGTGGTTTTGGAGGGAGGGTGCTCCCTCTTTCACCCCATCGGCACCCTGCAATTGCAATCGCAGGGTGCCGATGGCTTCTATGGCAGCCGGGGACCTAACAAAGGCCCCCAGGTCTGCCTGTAGTGGATGCCTGCTAGGCCATGCCTGAGGCATGTGAGTTTTACACAGACAGGCAATAATACGCTGCAATACAGAAGTGTTGCAGTGCATTATAAAAGCGATCAGAAGATAAAACAATTATGTCTCTTAAAATATGGCAACACAAAAACAAATAATTTTGAAAAAAAAAAAGGGTTTTTACTGTTTAAAAGTAGTAAAACATACAAAATCTATATCAATTTGGTATTGCCACAATCATAATGACCCACTGAATAAAGTTATTATGTTATTTATACCACACAGTAAACTACGTAAATCTAAGACGCAAAAAATAGTGGCGAAATGTATGTGGTTTTTTTTCCATTACCCTGCAAAAAAGTTAATAAAAGTTATTCAATAAATTATATGTACCCCAAAATGGTGCTATTAAAAAATACAACTTGTCCCGCTAAAACAAGACCTTATACAGCTATGTCAATTCAAAAATAAAAAAGTTATAGTTCTTGGAATGTGATGATGGGAAAGCTTAAAAAATAGCTTGGTCATTAAGGGGTTAAAGGCTATGTACATCTTTGCAACAAGTCAGTTCCTGAAATGCTTTTCCTTCTAGATACTCCACAATTAACTGTTGGTGGTATTATTGCAAAGTGGAAGCATTTAGAAACCCCATAACTCAACAACTTAGCTTCATGGCATGGGTTTCCAGGGCCGAGCAGTTGCATGCAAGCCTTTCATCACCAAGTACAATGCCAAGCGTCGGATGGAGTGGTGTAATAAAAGCCGCAACTGGACTCTGGAGCAGAAGAAACGTGTTCTGTGTGGTGACGAATCACCCCTCTGTATCTGGCAGCCTGATGGACACATCTGGGTTTGGCGAATGCCAGGAGGACGTTACCTGCCTGACTGCATTGTGCCAAATGTTTCGTGGAGGAGGGATGATGCCATGGGGTTGTTTATCAGGGGTTGGCTTATGCTCTTTAGTTCCAGTGAATGGAAATCTTAATGCTAAAGCATAGCAAGACATTATGGACAATTGTATGCTTCCAATTGTGTGGGAACAGTTTGGGGTTCGGTCTTTTTCTCTTCAAGCATGACTGTGCCCCAGTGCACAAAGAAAGGTATGTAAAGGCATGATTAGGGTGGAAGAAAATGACTGGCCCCCATGGGGCCCTGACCTCAACAACATTAAACACCTTTGGGATGAACCAGATCGGAGATTGCACATCAGGCCTTCTCGTCCAACATCAGTGTCTGACCTCAAATGCTCATCTGGATAAATGGCCAAAAATTCCCACAGACACACTCCAAAATCTTGTAGAAAGTCTTCCCAGAAGAGTGAAAGCAATTTTAACTGCAAAGGGGGGACTAACTACATATTAATAACTGTGCATTTAGAATGAGATGTCATAAAACCTCCCGTCAGTGTAATGTGTAGGTGTCCAAATACTTTTGTCTATATAGTGTATGTATGATAGTATTAGCAACTGTGGATAAAATAGCGTCAACATAGTGACATGTAATGACAGTGAAAGTTCATATAAAATATCAGTCATATTTCAAATAAGATGTGAACATCAAAAACATAGGACTGATAAAGAAACACAAAAATGCAGCACTAACATAAATGCAAATCCTAAATTGAATTACTGATATATTAACTATAGCTTAAAATGTAAATGTGAGGTTCTTAATGCACATTATAGTCAAATTGTGTAAACCCTCCTGCCCCAAAATGACCCTAAGAACCTCACATTTAGGGCTTGTCCATACGTAGCGAAATTGCTGTGTTTTTTCGGTCCGAAATTGCGGACGGAAAAAACGCAGCAGAATACAGTAGCAAAGTGGATGAGATAAAACAAATCTCATCCACATGCTGCGTAAATACTGAGTGGAAAAAACGCTTAGAAATTGACCTGCGGTGCAGAAATTTATTCCACAGCATGTCAATTGTATTTGTGTAAACGCTGCTTATTTGTTGCAGGAATTCCCCATTGAATTCATTAGGGAGCTAAATCCCGCAACAAACAGCAGTTGTTGCGTTTTTAGCGGCGGGTTCGCAGCGATCCCACCGCAAAAAACGCAACTCAGGAAAGAAAAAAAGAAGCCTGATACATACCCAGAAGTTTGTGTTCCTTCCTCCAGCACGCCCTCCTGGGATGACGTTTAAGCCCATGTGACCGCTGCAGCCAATCACAGACTGTAGCGACGGTCACGTGGGATGAATCACAGACTGTGGAGGTGGTCACATGGGATGAAACGTCATCCCAAGAGGCCGGCCTGGGTGACGTCAGAAGGCCAGAATCCTGGGATTAATCCCATGTGACTGCCGCTGCAGCCAATCACAGGCTGCAGCAGTTTTCCTGGGAAGAAATGTACTCCAGGAGGCTGGCCTGCTAGGTTTTTCACCCGGAATTCCCTGCGGCACACAAGACAAATACGCTGTTTGCTTTTACGCAGGGTATCCGTTCCATGTGAACTCCGCCTTAAGGTATAGTAAATATAGTGCTGCTGCTTTTTGTTTTTCTTTGCTTTGAATTGCAGTTACAGCAGATTATAGCACCTGCCTATTTATTTCCCTTTGTTAGGAGATGCTTTTGCATTGTACTTTCGAGGGTGGTGACTGCCTCTGACTTGGCCATATATTCCGCCTGTCTGTTCAAGGCTGTTTTTAATTAGTATAAAATGAAGGGGGTTCCTACATTCCCTATTGTCAAAACTACGGAACCCTTCCACAAAGGAGACAAACGGAAACCATTGGCACCGGATCCGTCACCATTGAAATTAATGGTGATGGAAACGGAGCCCTATGGTTTCCATTTGTGTCTGTCAGAGCTCCGTTCTGATGGAAAGCTCAGACAGAACGCCAGAACGGAGCCCTAGCGCAGATGTGAACGAAGCCTTACAGGTATAATGTTTAGTTTAAGGACCCCTGAATAAGGTTGCCTTGTCGTGTCAGGTGGGCCCACACGGTTTGATCAAAATGTGCACCAAGAATCTCACATTTATAAGTAAATAGAGCAGTAAAATAATTTATATATTAAATTTTCATATAACTTACAGTAGCGGCTGCATTTTTGTGTTTTTTTTAATATTGCCTTGCAGTTACTGCAGATTTGCACCTACCAATTTATTTAACTTTGTTAGGAGATGCTGACTAACTACTTTGTTTTAAACATAGGACTGATATAGTACCAGTCGTGAGGCATATAATGCCAGCCATTGTTCCCCATTAGATACAGACATAATCCCCCCTAAATGCTAGCTATAGTGTTTATATACCAGCTGTAAAGATGGCAAACATAGTGGATGACTGTCTGGATCTGTGGGGATTAGAATCTACATTGCTCCTTCAGCTGTTATTGCCAGGGGTTTCTGCTGCCAGATCTACGGCGATCAGATGATCACCATCAAATAATCATGGAGCAAGCATCTGGGACAAGCTCAGGGAACCTGTATTGTTAAAAATGCAGTCCAATCTGCCTATGACATAAATTGCAAGTTATACTAAATATTTTCTCACAAAACTATATATCAATTTGCTCAGCTCCTCCTGCTCTATAACATATTACAGTGACGTCGCTAGCACCGGGCTTTCAGGGGCAACTGAAACATAATGGTAAAACTATAGGGGTCGCAGCGGTCGCAATTGTGACCGAGCCCCGAAGCCCCCACTTCACGTCTATAAAAAGTTACTATAGTATCTGGGGCCTCTTTAATAAAATACACGGGCCCCTGTTACTATAGTGATAACAATATACTTAGCCTCCTCGTTCACGAGCGCAGCTGAGGTCCTGACGTCTTCCCGTGTCATGACGTCACAACGTCGCGACACTGGATGGCATCAGGACCTCCGCTGCGCCGCCGAAGTGGATGGTAAGTATAACGTTACTGTCTGCTGGGGCCCTGTATCTAAGCCTACCTTGCGGTAGGCTTATATATAGGGTCTAACAGACAGTATCACACAAATGCCTATACTGTCATACTATGTGGTAGGCTTCGATACAGGGCCCAGCAGGCAGGATCACACATGGACCATATATCTAAGCCTACCATGTTGTGTGATCCTGTGTGCTGGGCTCTGTATCTAAGCCCATCACATGGTAGGCATAGATACATGGCCCATGTGTGATCCTGCCTGCTGGGCCCTGTATCTAAGCCTACCACATAGTAGGCCTAGATACAGGGCCCCAGCAGACAGTAATCTTATACTGTATAAGATTACTGTCTGCTGGGGCCCTGTATCTAAACCTAATATGTGGCAGGCTTAGATACAGGGTCCAACAGACACTATCACACATGGGCCCTGTATCTAAGCATACCACATGTGTTACTAATGTTTTTTTCTGTGTTTGTGCTTTTTTTACAAAATGTTGGACTACGTTGGATTCGAGGACTACTTAGATGATGTTTTTTTTTATTTTCAATAAACTGGTTAGCGAGGGTTGTGTGGGAGGTTTTTATTTCAATAAAAAATAATGTCTATGATATTTTTTTTAAACTTTATTACTACCGACTGGCCGGTGGCTGATTGACAGCGTCCATTACTAAGGCGGGGATTAGTGTTAGCCAGTGAAAAAGCTAATACTAAACTCCATTATTACCCTGGCAGCCACTGCTACCAGGGGTGCCAGGAAGAGTCGCGTACGATCCAGTACCCGACCACCTGTTGTGATGGTCAGGCACTGGCACGGCTGCAGGCTGGTATTATTATGCTGGGAAAGCCCAAAAACAGTGGGTCATCTCCCCCTGGTAATTCTAGACTGCTGCTATGTTGTATGTGTGTGACCGGTTCCCTTTAAAGCGGATCTATCAGGTGAATATGTTGCTCTAGGTAAGGGCAGCATACTACAGGGACAGGTCTGTGCTCCTATAGTTATGAGTCCAATGTATTCATAAGGGGAACGCTCCCCCGCCTCTCATCATCCTATTCACAGTGACTGATGGCTGTCAATCGCCACCAATTCATGTACTAATAAGCTGCTTTGTAAAGATTCCTTCCTATGACATCAGGCATCTTTCAAACAGGAAACTAAGAGTCATGTTCCTTTAGTTTTGTGTTTACTATTTATTCCAATAATTAAAAAAAATAATTAGGGTTGTACCCAAAGTTAAAATTTCCATATTTGGTAGAATTATTTAACACAGTTTGTAAAGTTCAGCCGGGTAATGCATATGTATGAACATACCTTTCTGCGTTGCTCGTCTTTCATCTCTGTTGATCGTCTTTCTGCTTCTTCCTTTTGTTGTTGTCTATAAGTCTGCTGATTTGCCTGGACAAATATTACACAGGGATTAGTAAAGATAGACTATACATGTTTTAAAAGGGAACACAATTCTAAAAAAGTGAATTAATTTTTAGAAATACCTAAAAATCACGCAACCATCCCCAATATATTGACAAGGGAATAAATATCTATGTGTTCATACAAGTCCTGTACTGTGCTGGGACAGTAAGACTTTCCGAAAGCAGCATAATGGATTTTTCATCTGGAATCAGTAAAGCCCATGAGATTGAACAAACACCTTTTGTAAGCTCTATAGAATCAACAGCAGCTGTTGTGGAGTCTAGTCTTTTTACATTTTTTTAGTGTAAGGATTGTTTGTTCCCATCCTTGTTGACAATTTACATCTTCATTGTGCCTGTCTTGTTTTTTATTTAGTCATGCTTTATACATTCCAGCACATTAAAGAACATCTTGACTTGACAGTACTTTGTTTTTTTTATGGCATTTATGAGATGCGCTGCTAAAGACAAGCCAATCAGAAGATTGGGAGGCCAAATGAAGTCACATGAGCCCTCTCATGCTTTGTAGTGGCCGAGGGTGACGCGTGAGTGCTCCTTCCGTTCGCGTAGACTCATTAAACAACGAGGGTAAACAAGAAAGCTTGGTTGGAGATGATACGTTTTCCACATATAAAAAACTAACAAAACTTTTACAAAAAGCATTTATGTATCTAAACCTATATTTACAGTTGTGTAGAATCAATCTATAACATCTATAACATATTACAGAGAGATAATAATAAAATTATAGCAAAATGCCAAATCTGATCCTATGGAGAGTGCGTCACAGTAATTATAAAAACTTGTTACGCACTTGAATATTTTATTGTGAACCACAGTGGATTTTATTGGCTTGTATATTGGCTTATTTTCACTATATAAAGTCAAATTGAATACAAATATCGACAAAGTGGTCTACAGTCCTTAAACTTAGAACCCTTATAACAATGACATAACCAAATGATCACTGGATCAGACATTGGTTGATCAAATAGAGATCACATGTGTGCAGTCAAGGTGTTTCATGTGACCGTACCAGGGATACAAGAAAATTTTCCAACTCGTCACTGAAAATCCCTGGGCATACAATTTACTGAATCATTAAAACGTGCTACAGATGTGAATCTGCCTAGAAATTCAGCAAGGAAGAGAATAGAGAGGAAAGCCACATAGTGTTACTTCTAAAGAAATAACAGGCTTCTGTGGCTGAGGTAAGATGATATAGTCCATACAATAACTGCTGCCAAGGTGCTTCAACAGGGACAGTTTGTGGGAGAGTACCACTCAGGGGGAAAAAAAAAGTACAATTACCCCTGTACAGTATGGCAGCATGATGCTGTGGAGATAATTCCCTGCTGCAGACACTGGGTGGCTTGTGAAGAAAGAAAATAAAATAAATGCAGGAAAATCTGCTGCAGTCCGCAAGAGAACTGCAAATGAGATTATTTATTTCCGAACAAGACAATAACCCCAAACACATGAATGCCTTAAAACGACAATTCTTATGTCCTGTATGTCCTCACAGTCCAGTAAACCTCAATCCAAATGAACATTTGTAGCTGAACTTGAAAATAGCTGTCTACTCATGTTCTTACATGCAACTTGACAGAGCTTTTGTAAAGAACAGTACACTAAAGAAAACTGCGGTGTTTGAGGAAAAACTGAAATAAACCTCATATATATATACAAGCTGTAATTTCTGCAAAAGATGCTTCTAAAATTCTAACTTGAATAGGATTAATAGTTATACTGAATGTTGATCGCTTTGTAGAGATTTGTTTGCGCTTTTATTTTAAATAGAACTTTTATGTAGATCAGTGGCAAAAAAACATCCATAAATCCGATGCTCCTCAATGTGGTTACACAATAAAACATGAAAAAGTCCACAGCAGGGATGCCAAATATATTTGCAGGCAATAACGCCAGACTGTTCATTTTTCTTCAAAGGCTTATAGTATGAGTACATTTTCAAGAATGAAGAAATGAACTAAAATACAGATCAAACACATGTAAGATTACAGAGAAATAAATCTAGAAAAGGATAAATCACATTCACTGATCAATTAAAGGTTTCAAACAACAAACATTCACAAAGCATCATCGCTCATAACATCAATATCCCATCAATACCCTTCAAAATCAGGAAAGCTTTTAACTTGTAAATGTTCTTAATGGAGATCAGTGGGAGACGAAAAAATAAAACCTCAGTTTATCGCATAAGTTGAAAATTTTTCTCATATCAGCAGTATACATTTTGAAAAGTTTACAAAACCATTTGGAATTTCATGGCATATTGTAATCAATGTGTTAAAAGTATAAAGTGGATACATCTTCTTCTTTAAATAATTGCATCTGTGACCCAAAAAGTGGATACAAATACATCTGCTAAACACTCCCTCAAAGTGTTAATTTAGTATGTACTATAACCAGTAATAAGAACATGTACCAGCTCCCATCCCTCAGTGATCCCTAAGCCAATCAGAAGAGACCAAACATACCATGTGACATGTTTCATTAATGCGGCAAGTTTGAAAGGAGTCCCTAAAGATTTGTTTTGTATTAGATTATTGATTATATTAGATCTCTCCATTATTTGTGGAAAACCCTCTTTTTATAATTCATTGACGGTTTACCTTATGGCTTTTCTGTTTCACTGAAGGCAAGTTGTCCTTCTTCTGCTGCATGTTCCAGAAATTATCTTCTTGATCGTGAAAATCCTGTAAGGCTGCATTCACACGAGCATGTACGGTCCGTAAAGGACGGAACGTATTTCGGCCGCAAGTTATGTACAACGCTAGGAGTCCCTGCTTCTCCATACTGAAAACATAATTAGAGTATGGGACAGTTGTCCCGCAGCGAGGCAGGGACTCCTAGCATCGTACATAACTATGATGCTAGGAGCCCGGCTCCCTGCACTGTGTTCGGTCCGGGACTTGCGGCCGAAATACGTTCCGTCCTTTACGGACCGAACATGCTCATGTGCATCCAGCCTTACTTATTCATTAGATGCTTCATTAGATATGAAGTATCTAATACATGCCACAAAAAAAACTGGAATATACATTAATTCTAGTCTTACCTGCTTGTGTTGAGACTTTTTTATTTCCTTCAATTTAGTTTCCTCTTCCATTTTGTGCTGTAGTAGATTCATAGAGAAATTGTTTAATTATTGAGTATCAGAAACCATGAGCTCATAAAATATTAATGCAAGTGTGACTTTATTAAAGAATAATTTTTAAATATGGTTTTATAGGTTATAGGGGTTCTCCAGTCATATATAAAGAAAACTTGTATAGTTAAAAGTTTTTCAACTTTCTAATATAATTTATTTTTTAAATACTCAACTTTTTCAAGATATTTGCTTTCTATAAGAGGCTGAAAACCACCAGACTACAATCCTACACACACAGCTAAGTGTTTGTAAAAATGTATCACTCCAGGAAATCTTTTGTAAGCTATACACAGCACCAGTAAAATTATCCTCCTTACCTACACTGATAAACTGAATCGAATTCTCTATAATGTATGTTGTTTGCCTCTTTTCAACAATGTCTGTAACTGTTCAGAATCTCTGCACTCACTGAAAATTAAAGTCAACTATGAGACATGGAAGTTCTCACTAAGGTATTATATTACACAACAGAGCTGGAAAGAGACATTGTAAAGTGGGGATAGAGTCTGCTCCGGATCTATTTCCCCTGCTGTACATAGCAACTTTCTAGTAAATACTGTATTAGACTAAATCACGCCAATCATTTAGACCAACACTGATGAATCTTTTCAGTGTAAAATCTCGGTTAAAATGTCCTAAACACTCTGCAGCTGCTAGGGATTGGGAGATTATTGGGGTATATGCAGACAGACTTCCAGTTCTCATGTCTCATGGAGGAGCAGATGACTAGTACTGAGGCTGATAGAACATGTAGTGCTCATCCAAAACACGGCTAGTTCATTAGAGTCAAGCACAGAATTGTGGTCTGGTGGACGGGCTTGCAGTGCTATTGAGCATGGTATCGGACAATATCATAGCAGCTACTGCCAGCCCCTTCTGGAAAAGCCAACAATTAGAAGCAAAGCCTATGGAGGGAGACAACTGCTGAAAATGTATGATACAGGTGACAATGTGGTGAAGAAATACTGTTATTACGTGTATATATACACATGAAGGCTTATACACATACATGAAGGCATATTGGCCCCTAGAAGGAAACGATATGCACTTGGCAAAACGCGCGCCGGGAATTTATAGGTGGATAGTTTAGGGATTGCCACCGCCATTTAGTTAGTTTAGTTAGTTTAGCCCATCTGTCTCGCAGTAAGGAATGTCAGCGTACTTCCACAGCATAGCTGTCATATGCTGCATACACTACCATCAGTTACGCTGACATGTTCCTTACCTGCGATAATTGTTAATAGTGATTATAGTCGTCTCTCATATGGCGTGCAAGACACACGCCGTAGGAGTTTAAATGATAAAGGCAACAGTTTGTTTGTATAGTATACATCATTATCACGGAGACTAGAATTATTTGTCACGTGGGACGCTAGTTCAGTCTTTTCTTTGCGGAGTAAAAATTATATACCGCTTAGTGGAACACTGTATAGATGTATAAACTCTGTATCAAATAACATCTGAGTGTGAGTCAAAGACAAACAATAAATATTTGGCTAGTTCACCACAGTCAATATTTATCTTTCACTGCATTGTAATTTCAATAATGCGGCAATAACCAACTAATAAATATTGTGTATGAATGAAACACATATTTCGGCTATATTAGTTAGGGTCAGTTCACACTGAGTTTTCTTACACGTTTTTTGACGTGGAAACCTCATCAGAAAACGCACCAAAAAACGTCCGAAAATGCCTCCCATTGATTTCAATGGGAGACGGAGGTATTTTTTTTCCCGCGAGCGGTAAAAACGGCTCGCGGTACATAGAAGCAACATGCTCTATCTTCGGGCGTTTACGTCTCTGACCGCCCATTGACATCAATGGGAGGCAGAGAAAGCGTATTTCACTGCATTTTTTGCCCGCGGCGCTCAATGGCCTCGGGCGAAAAACGTTGCAAACTCCGCGTGCTCGCAGAGCAAAATCTGCCTCAAATTTCTAAACTGAATTTTGAGGCAGATTTTCTGCCTGCAAAAAACTCTGTGTGAACCCAGCCTTAGGCTGGTTTTATCAATTGGAGACATCCAGCCTTTTGATTCCCTAGGGCAGAAATATTACCCAACCTATGTTTTACTATGTGTTATGGAATATTTTAGATTAACATAATACAAGTTAATTTTTAATCTCTGTACCAATCTTTTTCAATTCCCTTTTTCCTTTCAGTTTAAATATGATTTAGTTGGTGATGTACATCTGGTGTGAGAGTTAATATAACAATAATAATGTACGATTATAATCTTCTTAAAGGAGAACTTCCACAAAATGTTTTATTATAAGGACGCGGCTCTCTCTTGGTTTTCCTCCTATCTCTCTGACCGCTCGTTCAGTGTGTCATTTGCTGGTTCCACTTCTTCTCCTCTTCCCCTTGCTATCGGGGTTCCTCAGGGATCAGTCCTAGGTCCGCTGCTCTTTTCTCTCTACACAGCTCCTATTGGACAAACCATCAGCAGATTTGGCTTCCAGTACCATCTCTACGCTGATGACACCCAATTATATACCTCTTCCCGTGACATCACCCCTGCTCTAATACAGAACACCAGTGATTGTCTGTCCGCTGTCTCTAACATCATGTCCTCTCTCTATCTGAAACTGAATCTTTCTAAAACTGAGCTCCTTGTGTTCCCACCATCTACTAACCTCCCTAAACCTGATGTCTCCATCTCTGTGTGTGGCACTACCATCACTCCTAAGCAGCACGCCCGCTGTCTCGGGGTTATTTTTGACTCAGATCTTTCCTTTACTCCTCACATACAATCACTTTCACGCTCCTGTCATTTTCACCTCAAAAACATCTCCAGAATCCGCTCTTTTCTTATGGAGGAAACCGCCAAAACTCTCATTGTTGATCTCATTCACTCTCGTCTTGACTACTGTAACTCATTACTAGTCGGTCTTCTCCTCACTAAACTCTCCCCTCTCCAATCTATCCTCAATGCAGCAGCCAGGCTCATCTTTATGACCAACCGCTACACCAACGCCTCTAATCTGTGCCAGTCACTGCACTGGTTGCCCATCCCCTTCCGAATAAAATTCAAACTTATTACTCTCACCCACAAAGCTTTCCACAGTGCTGCACCTCCTTACATATCCTCCCTCATCTCTGTCTACCACCCTACTCGGGCTCTACGTTCTGCCAACGACCTTAGATTAAAATCCTCCATAATCCGAACCTCCCACTCCCGTCTCCAAGATTTCTCTCGTGCTGCACCCGTCCTCTGGAATGCGCTACCCCAGACAATCCGATTAATTCCCAATATCCATAGTTTTAAACGTGCCCTGAAAACACATCTATTTAGACAGGCCTATAACATTCCCTAATCTGACTCCTTTCCATGGCCCTCCTTTTAGATTAGTCATCAGAATAAGATTCCCTCACACTCCTTCTCTTCATGTCCGTCATACACGGATACTGGCTGGTGACCGGCTCATGCAGCTTTATGTTACCACCGCATGTGTATAAAAATGGCCGGACTATTGTACAGAACAAACACTGTTACACTTTGTGTCTCCCTTATGTCCTCATAGATTGTAAACTCTTGCGAGCAGGGTCCTCACTCCCCAGGTTTGAATTGTAAATGAACTTTGTCACTATGTAATGTCTGATATTGTTTGTTTCATGTCCCCTCTAAATTGTAAAGTGCTGCGTAATATGTTGGCGCTATATAAATAAAGATTATTATTATTATTATTATTCTCTGGCCCATTACAGAGGCACGTTATGTAAATTGTGGTGAAGGTAATCTTCTTACCGGTGGCTGTATTTGTGAGTTATTCTCTCATTTCTTGTCCTCAGCTGTGTCATGTGACCAGCAATAGGACTCTCCAACTGTCACAGTGTCTCATGAAGGAATAGAGGCAAAAAAGCAAAAAACGGGCGTCTTCCATGCGCTACTGATTGGTATGATCATCCATAACACGTATAATCCAAATTCCTCAAGGATAACGATGTAGTCAGTAATAATATACGGATTTATTGGTACGAATATAAAAATATAAAACACAACTGTTTGACAGCGAACAGTTTCGAAACCGAACCGGTTTCTTCCTCAGGTAGTATATAAATAGATGGGTGGGGTGCCGGTTAAATAACCGAGTGAAAGGTCAGTTAAAGGCAAGAACTACCGGGTCGGGTACAGGGATAAAACACCAACTCAAATTACATATCGGAACGTACATATAATTACAATAAGGATAAAAAATATATATATATATGTCCAATGAAAGATAATTAATTTCTATACATTATGGTTGGAAGGTGTCTGGCTGTTGAAAACATCCTATATTAAACGGGATTGAACGTATACATATATACAAAATTATACACTTATATAATTATATTGTTTCAAAATATATTTTAAAAGTGAATTTAAAAGAGATTTTAAAAAGAAAGAAGATTTTTAAAAAAAAAGGAAAACTTAAAACATAGCTACCATTCTGACCCTTTTGGAATCTATATATGGTTCATTTCCTGAGCGTAATTGTCATATAGAGGATTTAGCATACATATGGAGTATCATCTTATTTATCGTTATTTCTGAAGCAAGAACATATCTGGCAACATCCATGGGCAAACACTAATATTTTATTATTTAGAAGATACATAGATGATCTGTTCCTAGTTTGGGAAGGTGATTTTATAACAGCGACAGAGTTCTGCCAGACACTAAACAATAATACCTGGGGGATAAATTTCACTTTTAATATACAACCAATTGAAATCGATTTTTTGGATTTAACAATAGTCAAAACCATGAGTAAAATCATTACCCGTACACACTTCAAAAAAGTTGATAGCAACAGCTATTTGGACTACAAGAGCAGTCACTATCATAAGTGGCTAAAAAACATCCCATATAGTCAGTATAAAAGAATTAGAAAAAACTGCACATTGAATAAAGATTTTAATGATCAAAGCCGTATTTTACAAAAAAGATTTAAAAAGGCTCTGTCACCAGATTTTGCAGCCCCTATCTGCTATTGCAGCAGATAGGCGCTGCAATGTAGATTAAAGTAACGTTTTTATTTTTAAAAAACGAGCATTTTTGGCCAAGTTATGACCATTTTTGTAGTTATGCAAATGAGGCTTGCAAAAGTCCAAGTGGGTGTGTTTAAAAGTAAAAGTCCAAGTGGGCGTGTATTATGTGCGTACATCGGGGCGTTTTTAATACTTTTACTAGCTGGCCGTTCTGATGAGAAGTATCATCCACTTCTCTTCAGAACGCCCAGCTTCTGGCAGTGCAGATCTGTGACGTCACTCACAGGTCCTGCATCGTGTCGGACACATCGGCACCAGAGGCTTCAGTTGATTCTGCAGCAGCATCGGCGTTAGCAGGTAAGTCGATGTAGCTACTTACCTGCAAACGCCGATGCTGCTGCAGAATCATCTGTAGCCTCTGGTGCCGATGTGTCCCCGCTCGTCTGACACGATGCAGGACCTGTGAGTGACGACACAGCGTGATCTCTCGAGAACACGCTGTGTCTGCACTGCCAGAAGCTGGGCGTTCTGAAGAGAAGTGGATGATACTTCTCATCAGAACGGCCAGCTAGTAAAAGTAGTAAACACGCCCCGATGTACGCACATAATACACACCCACTTGGACTTTTACTTTTAAACACACCCACTTGAACTTTTGCAAGCCTCATTTGCATAACTACGAAAATGGTCATAACTTGGCCAAAAATGCTCGTTTTTTTTAAATAAAAACGTTACTGTAATCTACATTGCAGCACCTATCTGCTGCAATAGCAGATAGGGGCTGCAAAATCTGGTGACAGAGCCTCTTTAAAGAGAAAAATTATCCAAAAATTATCCAAAAAAACTCCTCTCTGATGCATACAAAAAAACAGTGATTTTAAGCCAAGAGGATTGTCTACCCCCTAAGGACACACTATGGTATCGAAGTGAGTGATACAATAGACATAAAAAAAGTGAAGGACGAACAACAAACAAACTTTTTCTCCTTCAACTTCATAACTAAATATAATGCAGCACATAAAAATATAAAAGATATCATGAACAAACATTGGCACATTTTACAGATTGATCCTTTTTTTAAAAATAGTTTACCAACGAAACCAATGATCACTTTTAAGAGAGCAAAAACCATGAAGAATATTTTAGCACCGAGCCGCATTAACCTTCCTGGAAGACAAAATATGCTCCAACAAAATACTATGTACCCAAGTTCACATACAAAGGGTAGTTCCAAATGCAGAAAAAAGAATTGTTTATGCTGTTTTAGTATACGTACCACAGATATTTTTAGATCAAACCAAACAAAAAATGAGTATCAAATTAAAACACAGTTAAATTGCCAGTCAAACTATGTGATATATCTTATTGACTGTATTTGTGGTCTCCAATATGTGAGAAGAACCATTCAATTTCTACATTGTCGACTAAACAAACATCGTTCCAATTGCAAGAAAAAATTCCTTTTGCACAGTATCTCCAAACACTGTACTCTGTTTCATAACAATGATTTTAAATGTTTTAATATTACACCGATTGAACATATAAATGAAAGCCGAGCGGATAGATACGATTCACTGTGCAAGAGGGAAATCTATTGGATATATAAATTGAAGACCCTAAAACCTGAAGGTTTGAATGAAATTACAGAGATCATAATCTAATAAAACGAATTTACTCTGGATGAGTCCCTTTATATGTAAATAAATAAGAAATTCGTTATATGTGACTATATATATAGGAAATTCTTCAAGAATCGGCAAAGATCGTACTGAAAGAAAAAACCTGTTTCCTTTTGACAACAAAAACCATAAAATTTGATCTTCTGAAAGTAACACCAAGATTAGTGTAATGATAAAATTGGCATTATTATCATTTTCTACGAAAACAGTATAATTATGCAAAGAACATATATAAAAATGTATATACACATATGTACACACATAGAATCTGTACAAAAACTATTTTAGCTTAACACTTACGAATCTATATAGCAAAATAGAAAAACAGAATGAAATGAGTAAAAAAAGAAATTATTCTTTAATATAACCTTCAGAAATAACGATAAATAAGATGATACTCCATATGTATGCTAAATCCTCTATATGACAATTACGCTCAGGAAATGAACCATATATAGATTCCAAAAGGGTCAGAATGGTAGCTATGTTTTAAGTTTTCCTTTTTTTTTTTAAATCTTCTTTCTTTTTAAAATCTCTTTTAAATTCACTTTTAAAATATATTTTGAAACAATATAATTATATAAGTGTATAATTTTGTATATATGTATACGTTCAATCCCGTTTAATATAGGATGTTTTCAACAGCCAGACACCTTCCAACCATAATGTATAGAAATTAATTATCTTTCATTGGACATATATATATATATTTTTTATCCTTATTTTAATCGGTTGTAATTATATGTACGTTCCGATATGTAATTTGAGTTGGTGTTTTATCCCTGTACCCGACCCGGTAGTTCTTGCCTTTAACTGACCTTTCACTCGGTTATTTAACCGGCACCCCACCCATCTATTTATATACTACCTGAGGAAGAAACCGGTTCGGTTTCGAAACTGTTCGCTGTCAAACAGTTGTGTTTTATATTTTTATATTCGTACCAATAAATCCGTATATTATTACTGACTACATCGTTATCCTTGAGGAATTTGGATTATACGTGTTATGGATGATCATACCGATCAGTAGCGCATGGAAGACGCCCGTTTTTTGCTTTTTTGCCTCTATTCCTTCATTCCATATTGAGACTTCGCTTTCCAAGTTCTCAAATCGGGTCCTATGCTGCAATTTGATCCTGCCACCAACACACCGTGGAGGCTACCTATTTGGAATCTGCTACACTGGATGTTATGCTCCCAGCATAACCGCACCAGGTGAGCATTATTTAACACCTTGTTCACACGTGTACCATCACAGTGTCATGCACTATTGTGCGCTTTGTGTTTTTTCTACCCTCTTCTAACAGTGTCTCATGGGCTGACAGGAAGTCAGTTTCTCTAGTTATTACTATCACGGCCTCGAATGAATGGAGAAACTGACTTCCTGTCCACACATGAGACGCTGTGGAAGTTGGAGAGTCACAAATACAGCCACCGGTAAGAAAATTACCTTCACCACAATTTATATAATGTGTCTTTCCAACAGGCCAGGGAATAAAAATTTTTGTGGGACTGCTCCTTTAAGTAACATTATTATCATATAAATTATTCTGAAAATTCACCTGAAACAATAGGTGTGCTTTAAGAATACGTACACTTTCTGAAACTGGTGAGCCCTTGAAACACGAGGTATATTAGAAAGTTGTATACTTTTCATAGTATAGATGTAGTTTTGCGTCCTTTCGTTCTCAGCCTGACATCTTAAGTCCGTGACACTATGGACGTATTGAAACAAATTGATGGTATCACGCTGGAATGGGGTGCATTGATGGCAAGTCTAGATGTAGAGGCATTGTATTCCACTATACCACATGAGCTTGGCTGCCAAGCAGTTGGCTATTTCCTTAGGTCATGAGGTACCCAATATATGTCTCACAATGAGTTTTTGTTGCAACTGTTACATTTTGTACTTGAAAGGAAAATGTTTGTCTTCGAAGACCGGATTTCCCATCAGCAGCGGGGTACGGCAATGGGGAGTCCAACTGCCCCCAACTTTGCCAATTTGTACCTTGGTTGGTGGGAGGAGACTGTGGTCTTCGGAGATCAATTCTCTAAATGGACATCATCAGTGGGTCTCTGGATAAGATACATTGATGATGTGTTGTTACTCTGGAATTCATCAGTTGAAGAGTTTAATACCTTTGTAACAGCTCTAAATGTAAACGATTTGGGATTGAGGTTCACTAGTGATATTAGTGACCACTCGCTATCATTTCTAGATCTTCAGATTACAAAAACAAGGGAAGGCACTATTCGAACTAAAGTGTGCCGTAAAGAGACAGCTATAAATAGCCTTTTACAATGGGACAGTTTCCACCCTTATCCTCTCAAACGAGGCATCCCTAGGGGCCAGTTTATGAGAGTATGTCGTAACTGTAGTTCCCTAGAAGATTTTGAACTGCAATCACAGGATCTTGGAAATAGATTGAGGGAAAGAGGTTTCCCCAAAGAGGTAGTGAAGAAGGCATACGAGATAGCGAGAGACTCAGATAGAACAAGCCTTTTGGTCCCAAGAGAGAGAAAAGAAGAGAACTTTACAAGACTTATAGGCACTTTTGACTTTAAACAACCAGAAGTAATGAAAATCTTTAAGAGATATTGGCGTATTCTCAGTGCATATATGGATTTAGCAGACAGAATTACTAACCAACCATCTGTCATATTCCGAAGGGGAAAGAATATAAGGGACAGAGTGATGCATAGATGCTTTGATCCAATACCAAAAAAGGGAACATGGCTGGATAGGAAGATTCCAGGTACATACAGATGAGGCAGTTGCAGAGCTTGTAACTTTATCCAGAATGGGAAGAAATTCAAAAGTGTCACCACCGAAATTGAATATGATATTCGAGATTTTGTGAACTGTAGATCAGCAGGGGTGGTTTACCTGATTACATGTCCTTGCCCACTGAACTATGTAGGTAAGACTATCCGGCAATTTCGTCACCGTATTAGAGAATATGTAGGGGATGTGACAAATGTAAGGGATACTCCCATATCAAAACATATACATGAAAAACATCAAGAGCGGAATGTTTACGCTTCCAGGCGATTGAACTGGTTCGTCCACCAAAACGAGGAGGGGACTGGGACAATTTGATCCTTAGAAAAGAGGCCCAGTGGATCTATAGGTTGGCATGTATACAACCAGATGGTTTGAATGAGCAGACAAATTATACGTGCTTTATTTAAACAATCTATTTTAGTCCAGTCATAAATAAAACTAATTCTCCAAATTGGTACTGGTGTTCCACTTATATATGTATTGTGGGTCACCTTGTACTACATTGTACATTAATGCTTCGATTATTCACTTCCTATAGTGTGGGATTGCATGTTAGACTATTGGTTGCCAGGATGCAGTATGGAGCTGGACAACGTTCTTAATTCCCATGACAATAGGCTACTCCTGCCCCCAGACGGAAAGGGCTAGAGGCTATAATGAGATATGCTCTGCTGCCTCTCTCTGTGCATGCGCATTTTGTTAGAGGGTGGCTGTGATTTCTGGGCATGTCACCTGACGCGCTGGGCGTCACATGACCACGCGTCATGAATGACGTTTGCGATACTGATTGGTCAGCATAGGGGTTTGTCCTCAGCCTAGGGGGCGGAGTATAAGTTATATATACTCCGAGTCCTGAACGTGCCGCTGATATCAATGAGAGCACGCTTCCGTGTATCTGTACACAGTCTAATATCGCTGGCGCAGCAGCCAGCTTCATAATGAACAGACCCCTGATGAAAGTATTATACATAAAAGCGTAGGGTCAGATATGAGAGGGGATATACAGCGTAGGTGACAGTGACATTGACATTTTACCATGACACTGGGGTTCTCAGGAGTGGTAACTGGAGACTCTGGTGTTGATGTGGGTTCTATCCGCTGTAACACCAATGTTTAAACGTCTTTGATTCCATATATCATATAAGTATATTCATTCAGAAGGGTTCGCAATTGAATTAGTAAATGGATTACTATATATATGTTTTTTCAATAATTTAGCATGATGGGCTTTTGTCACGGTGGTGATTGTACCCCTGATTTTAGCGAGTTATTTAATAAAAATTTTAAAATTTTACTCATTAGTCACAATCAGTGAATTGTATACTTTTCATTGTACAATGATTAATCTTTACATAAGAGTGGACAATACTTTTAAATAGTGGAAGATTTAATGACATATGTTCTCTTCTCAGTCAACATCTCAGTGTATTTGAATTCATAGTATTTTAAGGCGATCTAAATCTTTTGACTACAAAAACTTAGTATTTTACTTTGTCTTATTGCTGTATATAATTTATAAACCTAAATAAATACAGATCTTAAATTGTTGGGTGAATTGGAGCATTGGTACATTCCAATATCTAATAAATTACTGCTGTTCCCTTTCATAGTTCTCTCTTAGTCTAAGGGCCTGTTCACATCAGCGTTGGCTTTCCGTTCCGGGGTTCCGTCGCAGTCGACTCTGCTATTGATTCCGTTGTTAAAACGGAAACCTGCCGAAATGGTGACGAACGGAAACCATTAGCAATGTTTCCGTCACCATTGATATCAATGGTGATGGAAACGGAAGCTGTGGCTTCAGTTTGACTTTCCGTTGCGGGGTTCACCCGACGGAAACCTTCCGACGGAACCCCGGAACGGAAAGTCAACGCTGATGTGAACAGGCTCTAAGCTGTGCACCCTGGAAGTGATATGGTTACAAATGTTACATCCTGCAGACTATTATTGGGCTTGTTGACCTCATTAACATGTTGTTTTGAATCTTTCCTTTCCAGAGTGCACAGCATAGAGAGGAGACTGGCTAACCAATGCATATTCTATATAATATGAAACATGTTAAAAAAATACACAATAATAACATCATACCATTAAAAGTGAAGCTTTAAGTGCTTGCTGAAACATATAGTCCTCATCCTGTTCCTGTTTAACAGCCTGAAAGAGAATACTTTATAGTTCATCACTTGGTTGACATAATGGATCTTCTAGAAGAGAAGGTAAATAAATTACTGTGTATGGCCATTCATCCTCATTATCCATTTCTCTCATCTTCTGCATTGTCCGCTCTTGTTTAACAGCCTGGTTCTTTCCCTGTAGGAAGAAGAACACTTCATAATGGGTGACATTAATTATTATGCTGCATCACTAATGTAACTAAATTATTTCTAAGTCTTGCACATGTAGAACCTACTAATTTTACTGAGTGTTCATCACAAGAGCCTGAGTCACCATTAAACAATGGGATCAGACAGCTATTTTTCCCTACCCATATTGGCATTTAGGATTTTCAATGTGCACATCTATTATTTAATATAGCACAATGACTTTCAAGTAGGAATACATTTGGTATTACATAACATATATCATTAAATATAACATTTTAAAATAAAATGAAACTATTATAACATGCCACTGAGTGAAGAAACAGAGGTGGCAATTGGAACTTGGTCCAAAACCTTATAGGCTCATAATCTACTTAGCCATTTAAGACATCAGGATGAGAAAGTGGTGCAAGGATGCAATTGTTTTTTCTATTTGTACGATAACATAATCAAACAAGACAGAGCTATCTCACTATATACAAAATATATATTTTATGATGTATATAGATTATATATAGTATGTTGTTATTTTAGATGTGGTGACCTGTAAAGTTATTGGCAGTTAGATAAAGTGGCCTGGGTGCAATGGTGTTTAGTACAGCCAGCTACAGTATGATTGGACCATGGTTAAGCCATGTTGCAAAGTCAGAGATAACCTCTATATGAAGGGATAATTTTGCCTATTGAATAGTTCTTACTTCCAGAGGTTAATTATATTAGAATATTTGTATGATGGGTCTTGTTTAAATAAAATGCAGGTGCATACTTTTACATTATAATTTTACTGTATTACAGAGCCATACATGGGGAATTCATTGAAGTCCAAGTGAGATGATAGTGTCACGAACAGTTTGTGTCATATAGCATATGTCATATTAGCTAAATAACTAAGTATGGAGCAAAGGCCATAAAAACAATTGTGTATCAAGCATCCTGCTTGTAAAAAAACCAAGAAAAAGGTATATGGTTAGCACCAAGGGAGAGCTTTGTTACTTTGTCTGCAAAACTCGATAACAATGCGGTTCCTTGTGTCCTTATTTATATATATCATTTGTAATTAAAAAAATGTATATCAAGTGTTCCATGTCCTTTTTGCTCACCTACATAATGTACGTTAGCAAAAAGTAGGGGATATATATATATATGTGTGTGTGTATGTATATATATATATATATATATATATATATATATATATATATATATATATACACATGTAGATAGAAAACAGCAGCACTCTATAGAAAGTCCCACTATAGCGGCGGGTGCAAAACAATCCTGATTCAAGGATTGTATAGTATATCAAAGAAGAATTCAGCAGCACTCCAATATGAGCAAAAATAAAGTGATTTATTCAATCAAATGCAGAGATGCAACGTTTCTGTCCAGCCTTAGGACCTTTCTCAAAAGGAAAGGTCCTAAGGCTGGACAGAAACGTCGCATCTCTGCATTTGATTGAATAACTCACTTTATTTTTGCTAATATTGGAGTGCTACTGAATTCTTCTCTGAGATATATATATATATATATATATATATATATGTGAGAGTATGACTATAGGATCAGACTACACACGGTTTGTTTGTGGACTGTTAACACCAGGGTTGCTAAACGTACGTAAATTTATGGACAGTCCGCAAAATACCAGGTGTTTTTTTCTGCCATCCTTAGTTATTCTCAATCCCCCAAAACGTGGCAACTGCGCATGTGCCAAAACGAACATGCGCAGTGCAAACAAGGGAAGAGTAGGCTGCGGCCCCTGGCAAATGCATTTAGGAGCAGGAGGAGGGCAGACAGAGCCCTCCGTCAGTGATGTGAGGTCAAGTGACTGGACTGGTCCACTCACGGGCCGGCACCGACCTCAATCAGACCGCCACATCATTCACTTCACTTCACCGTCTGCCCTCCTTCTGCTCCTAAATGTGAGTGAAGTTAGGCAGAGCGGAGAGTGGTAGCGGTAGGCTACAGCTCTCCGCACTGGGGGCTGTGTGGCACTATGTACAAGGGGGGGCTGTGTGGCACTATCTACAGGGGAGGCTCTGTTGCACTATCTACAGGGGACTGAGTGTGGCACCTTCTTTAGGGGGCTATGTGTGTGGCACTATCTACAGGGGGTTGTGTGTGGCGCTATCTACAGGGGACGCTGTGGCGCTATCTACATTGGCACTGTGGCACTATCTACAGGGTGCGCAAAAGGGGCATTATTACTGTGTGTGGGGGCACAAAGGGGGAACGGTTACTGATGGGGCACTTTTATTGTGTCAAGCACTATTACCATCTGGGCACTGCGGATTAAGAGTTTGTTTAGAGGATGGGGTATAGGTGTGGAGAGTGCTGGAAAAGCGAGAAACCAACCCATCTGTGTGTCAAATTGTGCAGAGACGAGTCGTGGCTGAAATAAGTCGTCAGAGTGGTCTTGGCCAGATGGAGAACAAAAGGGAAAGTGAAGGACTCTAAACAGAGAAAACATCACCTGTGAGTCACTGGATATAAATGTGCTGTAATCACTTATGTCGTCTGCAGAGCTCCTGTGTATAACTGCCATCTACCACTATGTGGTTGCTATATGGTAGTAATATTGGTTTTTATTCAGTAACAGTATGGGGGTATTATTCAATAACAGTATGGGGGTATTATTCAGTCACTATGTGGTTATAATGTGGTGGTATTATCCAGTAACAGTATGGGGGTATTATTCAGTCACTATGTGGTTATGGTGGGGTGGTATTATTCAGTAACAGTATGGGGGTATTATTCAGTCACAATGTGGTTATGGGGTGGCAGTATTATTTAGTAACTGTATGGTGGTATTATTCAGTCACTATGTGGTTATGGTGTGGTGGTATTATTTGGACCTTATATTGTGTTAAAATGGGTAATATTGGTCTTATAATAGTGAGTTGTGTTCAGTAACAGTATGAAGGTTACATTTAATCTGGTATAGTGATATGATGTAATAACCATATATGTACATAGATAATTTTTTTGTTGGAGAAGGGGGATATATCTTTTGGGGCTTGCTACACTACTAGACGCACTAGAAATCTGTGATGCAGTTCTCTGCACACCGCCATCTCAATTGATTGCATTATTGATATAGTAATTGAGAATTTTTAACTCCAGGGCCACACATTGTCTAAAACATGCCCCGGGAGTAGCGACGGGAGTGGTGGGGGTAGGCAGGTGCAGTGAGTCGGTTTCACTAGTCATAGCCCCGTTTGCAGCTTTCCGGCGCGAAGTTAGCATGGGAAAGCTACAAGCGGGGCTGTGATTGGTGAGTCACTCCTAGCACACAGCACACTGCACACTGCACAGGCAATGATTTTGTAAGGTGTGCGTAAACATTTTGGTCTGTCCGTGATTTTTAGCTCAGTTGTCTAGAAATTACTGAAGTTTAGGTTGGCAACCCTGGTTACCATGGAAATATATAGATTTGCAAAGGGGCTGTATTTTTACCCAAGACTTTTTGCAGAGCTTGATTTTGTTATTTTAGATGCATTGGGACAACAAAAAAATCATTTAGAATTATAAATAAGTTAGAAGTTACTATGTAAGGAATGCTTGAATGTATTCGTATATGCCTCAACAAATATGTTTTTTCTTTCATTTTACCCAAGTCAGTTCACACAGAGTTCTTTGGCACTGCTTTTGATGTGGACACCATATCAATTAGTATTAGTGCCAAAAAATGTCCGAAATCGCCCCATTGATTGAAATGGGAGGCAGTGGCATTTATTTTTCCCAGCGGCTTTTGGCCGATCGCGAGAAAAAAAACGGCTCGTTGTTTCTTGCCGAGGTTTACAACTCTGACCTCCCGTTGAAATCAATGGCAGGCAGAAAAAAACCTGCGGCGCTAGTTTCTGAGCGTTTGTTGCAGCGTTTCTTACCCGCGGTCCTTGGATTAGCTTTATTAGCTGTGGGCAAAAAGCGCCACGAAAAACATGGGAAAAAAAAGCGTTAAAACAACGCTGGCAATTCAAAATCTGCCTCAAACTGATTTTTTCTATCCACGAAAAAACTCTGTGTGAACTACCCCTTAAAAATTCAAAGGACAATATGTGCAGTTTAAGGCCTCATTTACACGAGCGTGTGCGTTTTGCGCGCGCAAAAAACGCAGCATTTTGCGTGCGCAAAAGGCACTTGACAGCTCCGTGTGTCATCCGTGTATGATGCGCGGCTGCGTGATTTTCACGCAGCCGCCATCATAGAGATGAGGCTAGTCGACGTCAGTCACTGTCCATGGTGCTGAAAGAGTTAACTGATCGGCAGTAACTCTTTCAGCACCCTCGACAGTGCATTCCGATCACCATATCGAGTAACCTGTTTAAAAAAAAAGAGGTTCGTACTTACCGAGAACTTCCCGGCCGTTGCCTTGGTGACGCGTCCTTGGTGACGCGCCTCTCTTGACATCTGGCCCCACCTCCCTGGATGACGCGGCAGTCCATGTGACCGCTGCAGCCTGTGCTTGGCTTGTGATTGGCTGCAGCTGTCACTTGGACTGAATTGTCATCCCGGGAGGTCAGACTGGAGGAAGAAGCCGGGAGTTACCGGTAAGTCAGAACTTTTTTTTTTTTTACACGTTCACGTGTATTGGGATCGGAAGTCACTGTCCAGGGTGCTGAACCAGTTTATCTCTTTCAGCACCCTGCACAGTGACTGTCTCCTGCCGGGTTCGGTCAAAACGAGTTCGGCCGAACCCGGTAAAGTTCGGTTCGCTCATGTCTAAGACACTCCGTTCGGATGTTTGTAAACAGAAAAGCACATGGTGCTTTTCTGTTTACATTCAGTTTGACAGCTCTTGCGCGAATCACGCAGTTCACACGGAAGTGCTTCCGTGCGACCTTCGTGGTTTTCACGCACCCATTGACTTCAATGGGTGCGTGATGCGCGAAAAACGCAGATTTTTAGAACATGTCGTGAGTTTTTTTCAGCGCACTCACGCTGAGCAAAACTCACGGACTGTCTGCATGCCCCCATTGAGTAATATAGGTGCGTACGACACGCGTGTATATTACGCTCGTGTAAATGAGGCCTAAAACCTGCACTGTTTACAAAGGTACAGAGAACACTATTGGAAGCTTGTAACTATATGTAAATACATAAAACTGATCAATGTGGCTGTTTACCTTGTGATATTTCAGCAGTTTTATTTTTGCAAAGGCTACAACATGTTTTATTTATTTCCCCAAAAAGATCAATTCTTTTTTGTGGATCAATAAAAGGGAAATGTCTTAGTGGAACTGAATACCTCTAGTCTGTTGAAGAATAATACCATTAAGGAAATGTACCTTTCACAGATATATTTCACATTCCCTTCAGTTCTGTAACACAATGTGATTTTGGTTCTAGATGAACAGGTCACTCAACGGGAATGTGTGAATATAAAACGATTCTAATGATTTCACCTGTATAGATCGTTCACATGATTTACATGCAGTCACTTTTTTCTCTCTCTCAGTTCTTTTTCAAACTTTGTTCTTTCAATTTATTTCTGCTATATCTCACTTGTTCCTTAAAGGGGTATTTATTTAATGAAAAGTTATAGAATTTCTAATATAATTTAATGTAATATAGTTTATGAATAATTTCCTCAAGGTTTTCAGGATCTCTGCTTGAAGTCATTGAATAGAAACCTTCATTGTTTACTTCAAGAAGATATCAACCTGTCTTGGTCAGGTGATTATCACAAAGATGATTGGCTCGTTACAAGAGAGAGCACTGATCACTGTACTGTAACAAGCCATGCACCTGTGTGATCATCACAGACCAGTAGAGATTCTCCCCCAATGAAGGATCCTGTAAAACAATGATAATGTACAAACCAAAAGGAATTGATCCACAAAGAAAAAATTGGAAATTTGCATAACTTTTCACTATACAATGAAAATACATTAATTGTGGAAACCAAAATACCCCTTTAAGCCATCCAATATAAATCCATACAAAGTGCTGACATTTCACTGATGCCATAAAAACGACATTCATGTATAAAGTATAACTGTCTGCGTTTATAAATAAAATACGTTTGTTACTTTTTTTTAAATATTTCCTTGCCTTTATTCCCTTTATTTGCATACAACACTGCTGAATCTAGTGGTAAAGAGGGTTTTATTGCTGTAGAGAGAAAACAACTCTTCCCATTTGACACATCACCCATAAACTATTATCAGTACCCCACATTTCTTGGGGCACTTGTGTTTTGAGGCAGTGCAGTTCTTATCAGCACTTTATAAGCTTGTTATCACCAAATGCAATAGCTGCCAATGTTCCTCTGACAGTTTGACAGAGGCATCAGGAGGAAAGGGTTGGGGTGCTCTGCTGCCTCATTAAGCAGTGTTTTAGTATTAGGGTATGTTCACACGGAGTGTTTTCAGATGTTTTTGGGTCTGTAAACGTCCTGAAAAACGACTGAAAAAACGCCTCCAAACATTTTCCCATTGATTTCAATGGGAAAAACAGAGTTCTGTTCCGAAGGGGTGTTTTTTACGCAGCTGTTTTTCAAAACGGCTGTGAAAAAGAAGTGCATGTCACTTCTTCAAACGTTTTGGAGCCGTTTTTCATAGACTCTATAGAAAAACAGCTCCAAAAATGGCCGTGAAAAACGCTGCGAAAAACGCGAGTGGTTTAAAATTGTCTGAAAATCGGGAGCTGTTTTCCCTGGAAAACAGCTCAGTATTTTGAGACATTTTTTATTTTGTGTGTGCACAGACCCTTAGAAGTAAGACAACTCTTATATGGAACCATAATGGCTCCCTATGGCTGCTGTTATTTCAGAAAGACAATGAACTATGTTACAGATTCAGAACAGAGTTTAGATTAAACCAAATAACAAACGCTCAGAAATGTATTTGTTAGCATCTACCTGGCTGGTATTCTATTTGTGGGGGTAAATGCCCTGTATATAATCATACCATTTCATGTGACGGTTTCCATGCTTGTCCAGGAATCCGGTCCTCATCCTCTTCTTGATTTGTGGCCTGTAATATAAATCACACACATCTTTGGTATCATTCTAGGCGAAAATTCTCAAAATTGATGAAGTAAAGAAATTTGTGTGTATTGCCACTCATCTATTTATATCATATTTTTAATTGTTCTCTCTTTTTTTTTAACAAATTCTCTGTAAAGAAATAACACGGCATTATGCGGCATCATTCAAGGAAACCAACCACTAAAAAGGTACAGACAGTGCAGACAATGCATTGAAAGCATCCCTAAAATGTTTAATGAAAATTACTATAAATATGATCACGTTTGGCTAATAAAATTTCCTATGAAGGGACAAACTCTTGAATATCATCATAAAAGTGAATGATTTATCAGTGCAAATATACTTTGTAAGAAGACTATAGAGGTTCAAGCCATGGGGGTATCATTACCTTTCATGTGTAGATACATTCTCACCTATGAAGTCTTTTGCTAAACAACAAACATAAAAAAAAGCCGCCTGATTGCAGTGAATTTGGCTTTAGCCATTATCAACATGCGAAGCCACGTTTTCCCACTCATTTCCCCGGTAGCATTACATGGCGGCCATTCAAATAAATAGCTATACATGTATGACATGTACGGGATGGGTCAGCTTGAGTGGCTCTCTGTTCTGGCAGATGAACAGAGGTTGTGTAATGGCTGCCGCTCCCCGCCACGGTTCTATACTTACCCTCTCCCTGCGTCTTCTACCCCAGGGCTGGCGCCGCTACTCTCCTCCAATGTCAGCGTCTGGCGGCCTCCCACACCACCGACGCTCTGCATCCTAGTGAGTGTGTGCTGACTGCCTCTGCCTTAAAGAGCCTTCCTAGATAGTCTAGTGATACCGTGCTATATTGTTTTTTTATTTTCTGTTATTGACCTCTGCCTGTACCTTTTGACCAAGTGGGTTTAAACAACCTTCTGCTGGCCCCGTGACAGATTTATTTCATGGGCCCCATGTCTTCATGAGACAATCCCTTTAAACAATTTTATGTCAGAGTTTGTTTCACAACTGGTTTACATATATTAGTATTGGAAAGGCAGCATTATAGAACCAATATAAAGAGACATTCTGACAGAGTATAAAGCTATTATTTCGCTATTCTACAATAATCCCTCTGACTGCAGAGATTAGTACAGGGAGTTGAATGCAATTGGTCTGTGTCCAGTGGTTTAATTATCTTGTCGCTCGTGTGCAGAGGTTTGATTCTGGGTTTTGGTTTGGTCTCTGGTTTCCATTGGATTGTTGCCCCCATTGCCCTATTAAGATGGATGTCATAGAGGGGGATCCCCCACTTGGCACCCCCTTCTATGTACCAGAATTGAGAGCACCTCTGTAATTATCGAATCCTGCTCTGGCGTACCTGGCACTGCCTTGCATTACATGGATTGCCGTGCAATGCAAAATTTCTTGAGAATTTATTTATAATTAGAAATAATTTCTTTGTTGTCCCAATGCGTCTAAAACATTGTTTAGAAAAAGCATTTACACAAATGTTAATGTGAAATTATCTGAAAAGTCATTTAAACTACCACTCTTTCTTCTATTATTTCCATTCCATTTCCTAAATATCCACTAAAAAATGGTGAATGTCACCTTCTCATTTTCAAGATTTATGGACTTCCATGACAAGTCTGACATTATTCAGAAAACTCTCTTAATATTTAAAATATTTAAACAGTCAGCAACAAATCTTACCCGTCTACTTGGTTGCCTAAAGTCTCTGTGATATGAATGGTTTATGGGTTGTAGTCGATCCAGAAATTCATTGTTTCTTCTAGATTAAAGCAAAAACAATATATGAATGATTACATTCCTTTGTTTTGAGAATTTTGAGTAAAAAGAATATAGGGCCTCAGCCCCTTCTTTATGCAACTTATGTCTATTAAATCGTATCAGGTAAAATGTTTGGTGATTTTCTTTACGGTCATTTATACAGAGCTATATCAAGTAGAACAAATTGACAAAATGTTATGGACTGAGATTATGGCGTCACAAGTGGGAAGGTCATCATCAATGAGCATGAAAGAGTTTCTGGAGAATGTTAACTACCATTTATTGGAAAACCTGTATATATCTTTAACAAAACATGAGTAAGTTCAAGTTAATCTTAATCTTTTGAGTTACATAAAAAAAATGTTGGTGCATTTAATGGTTGGAGACTGGTAGATGGCATGAGGCACAAAATTCCAGAAAAGAGATGAGACACAACAAAGTCCTAGATACAAGAGTGTGAGTAGGTGATTAGTGCGGTAGAGAGGAGAGGCTCGGTGGAGCGAAGTTTGCTTGTGAATCAGTGTAACAGATAGCCAATAGAGAAGTTGACACAGAGGTTTGGAATTTATCCCGTTAGTGACCGCCAATACGCCTTTTAACGGTGGCCACTAACGGGCTTTATTCTGATGTATATGCCTTTTTACGGCACTGCAGGATAAAGTAAACAGAGCAGGGAGCGTCAAATCTCCCTGCTCTCAGCTGCTAGAGGCAGCTGAGGGCTGGGAGCGTCCCTGCTCTGCCGGGTGAGATCGATATTAGTATCGATCTCACCTGTTTAACCCTTCAGATGCGGTGCACAATAGCGTGCACCGCATCTGAGTGGTTTTGGAGAGAGGGAGGGAGCTCCCTCTCTCTCCCACCGACACCCGGCGATACGATCGCCGAGTGTCTGTGTCTCTAATGGCAGCAGGGGGCCTAATAAAGGCCCCCAGGTCTGCCTGGAGTGAATGCCTGCTAGATCATGCCGGAGGCATGACCTAGCAGATGCCTGTCCGTTTTAAACGGACAGGCAGTAATACACTGCAATACAAAAGTATTGCAGTGTATTACAATAGCGATCGGAGAATCGCATATTAAAGTCCCCTAGTGGGACTAGTAAAAAAGTGAAAAAAAAGTTTAATAAAGTTAATTAAAAAAAAAATGTGAAAAAAAAATGAAAAACCCAGCTTTTCCCCTTACAAAATGCTTTACTATTAAAAAAATAAAATAAAGTTAAAAAGTTACACATATTTGGTATCGCTGCGTCCGTAACGACCCCGACTATAAATCTATTACATTATTTAACCCGCACGGTGAACGCCGTAAAAAATTTAATAAAAAAACTATGGAAAAATTGCTGTTTTCTGTGAATCCTGACTTTAAAAAAAATGTGATAAAAAGTGATCAAAAAGTCGCATCTACTCAAAAATGGTACCAATAAAAACTACAAGTCTTCCCGCAAAAAAAAAGCCCTCATACGACCGTATCGGCGAAAAAATAAAAACGTTACGGCTCTTCAAATATGGAGACACAAAAACAAATAATTTTGAAAAAAAAGTGTTTTTACTGTGTAAAAGTAGTAAAACATACAAAAACTATACAAATTTGGTATCGATGCAATCGTAACAACTCGCTGAATAAAGTTATTGTGTTATTTATATTACACGGTAAACGCCGTTGATTTAAGACGCGAAAAAGAGTGGCGAAATTTCAGGTTTTTTTCTATTTCCCCCCCCAAAAAAGTTAATAAAAGTTAATCAATAAATAATATGTCCCCCAAAATGGTGCTATTAAAAAGTACAACTTGTCCCGCAAAAAACAAGACCTTATACAGCTATGTCGATGCAAAAATAAAAAGGTAATAACTCTTGGAATGCGACGATGGAAAACGTGGTCTAAAATAGGCTGGTCATTAAGGGGTTAAGGTACAAAAAGGAAGGTGGATAAATTGAGGAGAAGATTTTAGGATGATATATGGTGGAGCTAATATGTTCCTTGGAAGCCCACCGAAAAGGGTATGAGGAAGGGATAAACATGGGAAATGTTTTGAATTGTATGCGGAAGTGTGGATGTGAGGTTTAAGTGATAGGGCAGAATAGGACGTTACCTCTAAGCAACAAGTTTGTGAATAAAAGGTTAATGGGATGTTTTCCACATAGTTTTACAAAGGTTCCATTAAGTGCTGTCTGTGTAGGGAACCTGCAAATTGCTTGTTTTTGGCACAAAGAGCATTCATAAAGCAGTATTTATAGAATATAGATCTTAGTAGTCAGTTTTCATTGTCTGATGCTTAGCTCACACTGTTCACTTTTCACTGGACTATACGAAAAAGTTTAATATATTACTATTTATCATCAATAACATTTGTCTATAGCCTAGGGTGACCTATCTCAATTAAGTTATTGCATAAACAGCTATTATAACCATGTGTTTTTTTTAATTTATGTGCAAGTTTTGTAAACATAAAATGGGCATATTTCTGCTTTGATGGACATATTTATGCATTCAAAGTAGAAATACGTAGAAAGCGCTAGTACCTTTTCAAATAAATGATCTATACATGGAGAAAATAACAATAAACTCTACTTAAAATGTTTTGCTAGTCTCACAATGGCATACATCATTTGATATCATATTTGCATGCATAAGGCAGCGTATAATGCCAATTAACTGGTGCAATCTGTTTGCACACTTTACACAAGTAAGCACGGTTAGATTAATGTGCACAGCTTGGAAAGCAAGCTCATAGGCATTCAATAAATTGCTTTCATTATTACACTCTAGAGAGCCTCTTCAAAAGCCTATAAAAGCCTAGTTTTCTGCCTGTTAGCTAAATAATTGACCTGCCTTTAAATCACTAGGAGGGAGTAATTTGCCTAAAACTAAAGATGTCATAAACTATTAAGGAAAAAAATGTTTAAAAGTTAAGATTACATTGTATTAAGTAGAATAAATGTGGAAAACGGCTACATTGATGACCAGAGACTGAAGAGGGATATGAGAACTATTAGGAATCCAGAAAAAGAAGGCAATTTCAGATGAAAAGTAACTGGGTTAATGTGTTTGTGTACCCGGATTGGTGCAATGAAATGTGGGGCAAGTTTATAAGATGGAACTTTAAAGGGGTTTTTTCAATAAGAACATTTATCATCTATCCATAGGATACAGTGGACATAAAAAGTCTACACACCCGTGTTAAAATGCCAGGTTTTTGTCAGGTCAAAAAATCAGTACAAGATGAATAATTTCAGAACTTTTTCCAACTTTAAGGTGACCCATAATCTGTACAATTCCACTACAATAATGTGGTTGCATAAGTGTGAACACCCTCTCATAATTGGGGATGTGGTTGTGTTCAAAATTACCTAATCACATTTAAACTCATGTTAAATAGTAGTCAGTACACAGCTGCCATTATTTAAAGTGATTCTGAGTAACCGCATATAAAGTTCAGCTGTTCTATTCGGATTTTCTTGACATTTTCTTTGTTGCATGTGACAGCAAAAGCGATGGTTCGTAAAGAGCTTACAACAAATCAAAGGGATCTGATTGCTGAAAGGCATCAGTCAGGAGAAGGGTACCAAAGAATTTCCAAGGCATTAGATATACAATGGAACACAGTGAAGACGGTCATCAAGAAGTGGATTACATTTGGCACAACAGCGACATTACCAAGAACTGGAGGTCCCTTAAAACTTGATGAAAAGACACTATGAAAATTGGTCCAGGAGGCTACCAAGAGGCCTACAGCAACATTAAAGGAGCTGCAGGACTTTCTGGCAGGTACTGGTTGTGTAGTGCACGTGACAACAATCTTCCCTATTCTTCATATGTCTGCACTGTGGGGTAGGGTGGCAAGACATTATCAAAAAAACATCATACCCACAGTGAAGTATGCAGGCCTCTGCTAAAAAACTGAAGATGAAGAGGAATTTCACCTTTCAGCACGACAACCACCCAAAGCATACCTACAAATCAACAAGATCGGCTTCATCAGAAGAAGATCAAAGTTTTGGAATAGCCCAGCCAGAGCCCAGACCTGAATTCCATTGAAAATCTGGGGGGTGACCTGAAAAGGGCTGTACAGAGGAGATGCCCTGGCAATCTGACAGATTTGGAGCGCTTTTGCAAGGAAGAGAGGGCAACAATTGCCAAGTCAAGATGTGCCATGATGATAGACTTCTTCCCAAAAAGACTGAATGCTATCATAAAGTCAAAGGGTAATTCAACAAAGTATTAGTTTAAGGGTGTGCATATTTATGCATCCACATTATGGTTGCAGCATGAATGGACATCCAGCCGATGGGTTTTCAGATCCTTGGATTATATGAGAATATCGTCAAGTTACTGTAAACTAAAATGTATTTGCACATAGCTAAAGATGTTGCTGACAAACTATTGGAAAACCGCAGGAACAATGCAGAGACTGAGGCATCCCCATTTCGCCAGATATTCATAGTGCTCATCTTGAGTATTCCACTTGTCACCCTTCTTTATCTGGATTACAATGTTATCCCCACATAGGTCTAATTTGGAAGAGTAACAAGCACCTTTAATGCAGTCGAACAACTCTGAGATCAGCAGAAGTGGGAATCTATTCTTCACAGTGATCTTATTGATTCTACAGTAGTCAATACAAGGCCTCAAAAATGCATCCTTTGTAATGACCAGCAGGTTTGTGGACCCAATGCGTTACTTCCCCTGTTTTTAGGGGCACCTCTAATGGCATTGTCTCAGCAGCCTCCCCAGTCATCACCCTTTAACCCCTATACAGGGATCATGTCTTCGCTGTGGGGAGGTTGCCAGGTCGCTACCTCTTAAGGTGGTCCCAGCGGGGTAGCTGCTCGCCAGACAGATGCGAGACAGGCACAGATAGATGGTACCTAGACGGATGGAGAATTGACTGCGGATCTCAGATGACAGGTAGATAGCAGAAAGTGGAACGCTGGCAGCTGAACACAGGTAGTTAACAGGGAACTGGACACAGGCAGACAGTGGATTACTGGATGCAGGCTAGTAGCAGATTACTGGATGCAGGCTTGTAGCGGATTACTGGATGCAGGCTGGTAGCGGATTACTAGATGCAGGCTGGTATCGGATTACTGGATGCAGGCTGGTAGCAGATTACTGGATGCAGGCTGGTATCGGATTACTGGATGCAGGCTGGTAGCGGATTACTGGATGCAGGCTGGTAGCGGATTACAGGATGCAGGCTGGTATCGGATTACTGGATGCAGGCTAGTAGTGGATTACTGGATGCAGGCTGGTAGTGGATTACTGGATGCAGGCTGGTAGTGGATTACTGGATGCAGGCTGGTAGTGGATTACTGGATGCAGGCTGGTAGTGGATTACTGGATGCAGGCTGGTAGTGGATTACTAGATGCAGGCTGGTAGCGGATTACAGGATGCAGGTTAGTAGCGGATTACTGGACACAGGCTGGTAGTGGATTACTGGATACAGACTGGTAACAGACAACTGGATACAGGCTGACTATTGGCAGCAATAGCAGACCGGATCAGGTGCATACATGAACCTTTGCAGGATAACTTAAGGTTTTTCCAAAATTGCTCAGGCACCTTCACCATCTGCAAGGTGCCTGAGTAATTTTGGGACAACCTTGAGTTATCCTGCAAAGGTTCCTGTATGTACCTGGGGACACAAACTCTTATAACTGTTACTGCTGATGATAAGATAACCTGCTGTCACAAAGTTATAGTGAAAATCACAGTACAACTGCCTTATCTCTATGCTTAGAATCTCTTATTTTATCTTGAAAAATATAACGGGAAAGATGATCACATTGTCCTCACGGCAGGCAGGGATGGTACTGGCTCTAATTGCTCATGTGATGCATTACTGAGGCATCATGGCATTGATAGCATGGCGGAAAAGAAAGCGGGGAGAAAGACAAAATTCAAGATGGAGTCTGATCAGAAGCAGCCAGGAGAAAAGAAGAGCAGAGCTAGATAGACAATCAGGTGGTGGTGGGGGGGGGGGGGGGGGGGCTGTGCCATGATGGAGAGTTGTGTTTCTGCTGGAGGTCTTCCTTGATAAGATATATCACAACGTTTAATTCGCTTGAACTATTGATTTATGCATTGTTTGTTGAAACAACAGTGTCTATGTAAGCACTATCCATTAGAGTAAACGTTAAATGACCCCCCCCCTAACTAAAATGAATGCTGCTTTTTTTTTAAATAAAACAACAACCTTGCGCACTATTTTACATCTGTAATTTTACACTTTACATGTTTCTGATGTTTCTGAATTTTTAAGTAGTACTAATCCACTCAATTTAATGAACTTTTAGTGTTCAATGAAATAACTAAATCACTTAAATGCTTCTGCCAGCGCAAACCTAGATTAGGATTGGTTTGATTATGCACTTCCAGGCACTTGAGTGACAAAAAGCCTGCCATATTTTACTCATCATTGCTACATTTTTTGTGGGAATAATTTAAAATCTTTTAAATGAGCATCAGTTATCTATGATGCTAGGAGTCGCTGCCTCGCTGCGGGAAAACTGTCCCGTACTAAAAACATGATTACAGACACACACACACACACACACACACAACACCACAACCGCCGCCGCAAAAGCATTTGAAGGGCTTGTCTGGAATTAAGGTATTTTTCTGTCTTGGCAAGTAATGTGATCTTTATATAAATTTATGGCCCCTACCAAATGGACTTATTTTTTATTGAAGATTTTTCATTTATACCTCAATTAAATATAGTTGGCACAGAACTCAGGTGGCAGTAATGTTTAGCCTTAAAAGGGTTGTCCAATTTCAGAAAACTAATGTTAGTTTTTATATTATTTAAGGTTATACAGTAAAATAAGTAAACAATGATTCTCAAAATCTCAAATAAAAAAAGTAAGGAGGGAGTAAGTTGGGAGGGTTTTCCAGTTGTCACTTTCGCACTGCAATATGTTGGTCAGTATATTGCATCAATATTTGAAAGCCAAAATTCTTAGTGGAACCTACACAGAGAAAAGCATAATGGAAAGATTAGGCTTCCAAATACCGATGCAAAATACTGACTAATAAAACTGCAGTGTGAAAGTGGCTTTAGGGGGTTAAAGTGTTATTCCCATCTTAGACATTAATGGCATATCCATGGCATACGCCATAAATGTCTAATAGATGGGGATCTCAGATTTCAGAAACGCAACTTTCAGACATTTATGGCATATCCCACAGATATACCATAAATGTCTAAAATAGGAACAACCTTTCAATCCCGGGCAACCCAACACAGGTCAGACACAGGATTTTCTATGCATTTTTTATATACCCTGTAACAGACACCCTATATGGAAGATTTATTAAGACTGGCATTTCAGATCGCTGCAGTACGATGCGCCTATTTTATTAAGTCACTTGCTGGCGTAAATGATAGCAACACAAATGGCACAAAAGTATCAATTTTTCCCGCTGGCTTAAAAAAGTTAATAAATTCCCCCTTATGCCTTTTTGTTTTAATCACTGGAAGTCCATTTACCACTATAGGGCCTCTTCACATCAGCGTTGTCTTTCCGTTGAGGGGCTCCATCTGAGGTTTCTGTCGGGGGAACCCCTCAACGGAAAGGCAACACTGATGTGAATACAGCCTAAAGCAGAGTTGTAAATAAATGTTTAGCAGTCAGAAAGAACATTTTTCATACATATGAGAGGCAGAACCACATTTCAGGTGAGGTCCAAAGGTTATTTGTTCTTTCAAATGACCTAATTTTCCAGTTATCCGTGGCACAGCACAGTTTTATACAGAGTATTTATATATATATATATATATATACATATATATATATATATATATATATATATATATATACACATATATATACATATATATATATATACATATATATATATATATATATATATATATATATATATATATATATATATATATATATATATATAGCAGTCAAAAAACAGGCAGCACTCCGTGGTATGTAAAAAAAATTTGGGTACTTTATTGCCCCATGTGCAATGTTTCAGCTCTGTCCTCTAGAGCCTTTCTCAAGCTTTTTGACTGCTGTATAGTTGGGACCTTGGTCTGTTCCTTAGGGCTTGCACCCAAACTCTATTGGTGCTGCTAGATTTTTTTTTGTTTTGTATATATATATATATATATATATATATATACTCCCAATCTTTTGGAAATATATTTTTTTAAGGATGAATATTTGCAATGCAAAGGTTATATTCAAGATTAGTTAATATATCACCAAGGCAGTAGCAATATTTCAAGGTCTCCCAACACAGTACATCATTTGCTATGCTTATATGCATATGCTCAGCTGCAAGGCGTCCCTGAATATTATCTTAAAATGCTGCTAATTATGCAACACATTTACCTGTCAAGTCATAGGTCTACAAGGACAATGTTCTACACATAATTTTGGAGGTCGATAAATAAATTATATGCACGTTGCAAAAAACAAAAATGTTGATTAGAACCATCTAAATTTTTTTTTGTGTTCTTGGTTTAATGGCTCTGTAAATATATCTATGACTGTATAACAATTTTTATCAGTATTTCATGTGTTGACTCTTTATCAAAGCTTTTATTTAATAAATCTAAAAATAAAGTAATTCTTATTTTTTATATTCCCTTTTATTTAATCCTATCATGTGTCATATTGCAATAAGGAATTCTTCTATACATGTCCCAGGAGATCAGCCATTCCCATATGAGGCAAGGCATCTTAAGCCCCACCCCCTAAGCCAAAAATGGACGGGATCAGGATGAAATTAACACCTATATTCTCTGTAAGATTTCTACAAGGCTGCTTATTTCTGGAGTATGTAGAAAATCCCGCAGACTAACAAACACTGTTGGCAAGTTTATTTCTTGTTTACTTTTTCAGTCATTTTTAGGTTTAGCATTCCTTTAAATCTGGGATGGCCTGTGAATTGTTCTAGAAGCAGCACCAACCTTTGTTCCATAAATATATCTTCATATTAACAGCAGTGTGCTTGGGGTGTTGCACAATGTATTATATTTTTTGTACTCCAGATGTTGTTATATATTCTAAACTTGCATTAATCCTCCAAACATGATGGTTGTAGATGTGGTTCAAAGAGTATTTAATTGCTTTAAAAACATTCCCTTTTCTTTTAGAAAGACACTCCAGGCAAAACCGAAATATTCAGCATTTGGCTAGGCACGGAGCTCTACATTCCCCCAACTTTTCATTTACCTGAATTGTGCCAATACAAAGATCCCCTGCTATCATTTATGAGGCCGCGGCTGGAGCCATTGCTGGCCATAACAGAGCAGCAGTGTGATGAGCCACTTGGGTGGCAGTCAGCAGGGCCGGCCTTAGGATAGATGGCACCCTGTGCAAAATTATCTTTCGGCGCCCCACCCCATCATAAAAAAATGCCCCAAAAAGTATAATGCCCCCACAGTATAATGCCCTATATAGTGCCCCTACACAGTATAATGCCCCTTTAGTGCCCCCTATACAGTATAATAATAATATTTAATAATATAATATATTATAACCCCTCCTGTCCTCTAATTGTGCCCACACAGTATAATGCCCCCTAAGTGCCACACACAGTATATTGCCCCCTGTAGTACCCCTACATAGTATAATGTCCGCTTAGTAGCCCCCACACAGTATAATGCTTCCCTCCACTGGCTGCCACACACAGCCCCCCCCCTTGTAGATAGTGCTCCCCTGTAGATTGTGCCATACAGCCTCTGTGTAGACAGTGCCATAATCCCCCATCCCCTCCTTGTAGATTATGCCATACAGCCCCCCACCTCCCCCTTGTAGACAGTGCCATACAGCCCCCACCTCCCCCTTGTAGACAGTGCCCCACCTCCCCCTTGTAGACAGTGCCCCCAAACAGAATTTTTTAATCTCACCTAGGCCCCGTTCCCACGACTAACTGAGCTGCTCCACGACGGGATTCTTGCGTAGGCCGGCGTGATCCTGTAGCCTAGTACAGAGTTTCCCAACCTTTTCGGACTCGAGGCACCACTGGAAAAATAATATTTCCTCAGGGCACCCCTACCAAAAATTGTTTAGAGAAAGACAGAAAATGGCTAAAAACAAGCACTACACTCATTTTTGTAAGGCAAAAAAAAAATCTGCCTTTTGAATTTACAGCGTTGTTTGACCCTTTTTTTTTTTAGCATTTTTTTAAGCTGTTGAAGTTAACGCAAAAGACGCAGGAAAAAAAGCACTTCAAACGAGCGCCGCAGGTATTTTCTACCTCCTATTAATTTCAATTGGAGGTCAGAGGTGGAAACCACTTGAAGACTATCAGCCCCCCACTAACAGTAAAATGACCATCAGACCACCACTCACAGTAAAATAACCATCAGCCCGCCACTCACAGTAAAATAACCATCAGCCCCCACTCACAGTAAAATAACCATAAGCCCCCGACTCACAGTAAAATTACCATCAGCCCCCACTCACGGTAAAATGACCACTAGCCCCCCCCACTCACAGTAAAATGACCATCAGACCCCCACTAACAGTAAAATGACCATCAGCCCCCCACTCACAGTAAAATAACCATCAGCCCCCCACTCACAGTAAAATGACCATCAGCCCGCCACTCACAGTAAAATGACCATCAGCCCCCACTCACAGTAAAATAATCATCAGCCCCCCACTCACAGTAAAATTACCATCAGCCCCCACTCACGGTAAAATGACCACTTGCCCCCCACTCACAGTAAAATGACCATTAGCCCACACTCACGGAAAAATGACCACTAGCCCCCCACTCACAGTAAAATTACCATTAGCCCGCCACTCACAGTAAAATGACCATCAGCCCCCAATCACAGTAAAATAACCATCAGCCCGCCACTCACAGTAAAATGACCATCAGCCCCCACTCACAGTAAAATAACCATAAGCCCCCGACTCACAGTAAAATTACCATCAGCCCCCACTCACAGTAAAATAACCATAAGCCCCCGACTCACAGTAAAATTACCATCAGCCCCCACTCACAGTAAAATGACCACTAGCCCCCCCCCACTCACAGTAAAATGACCATCAGACCCCCACTAACAGTAAAACGACCATCAGCTCCCACTCACAGTAAAATAACCATCAGTCCCCCACTCAAAGTAAAATGACCATCAGCCCCCACTCACAGTAAAATAATCATCATCCCCCAATCACAGTAAAATTACCATCAGCCCCCACTCACGGTAAAATGACCACTAGCCCCCCACTCACAGTAAAATGACCATTAGCCCACACTCACTGTAAATTACCACTAGCCCCCCACTCACAGTAAAATTACCATTAGCCCGCCACTCATAGTAAAATGACCATCAGCCCCCACTCACAGTAAAATAACCATCAGCCCCCCACTCACAGTAAAATTACCATCAGCCCCCACTCACGGTAAAATGACCACTAGCCCCTCACTCACAGTAAAATGACTATTAGCCCGCCACTCACAGTAAAATGACCATCAGCCCGCCACTCACAGTTAAATGACCATCAGCCCCCCACTCTCACTAAAATGACCATCAGCCCGCCACTCTCACTAAAATGACCATCAGCCAACCACTCACAGATTACACCCTGTAGGTAGTGCCATACAGCCCCCTTGTAGGTAGTGCCAGACACCCCCCTGGTAGGTAGTGCCAAACAGCCCCCTGGTAGGTAGTGTCACACAGCCCCTAGTAGGTAGTGCCACACAGCCGCCTTGTAGGTAGTGCCACACTGCACCCTGTAGGTAGTGCCACATAGCCCCCTTGTAGGTAGTGCCACACAGCCCCCTGGTAGGTAGTGACACACAGGCCCCTGGTAGGTAGTGCCACACAGCCCCCTGGTAGGTAGTGCTACACAGCCCCCTTGTAGGTAGTGTCACACAGCCGCCTTGTAGGTAGTGCCACACTGCACCCTGTAGGTAGTGCCACATAGCCCCCTTGTAGGTAGTGCCACACAGCCCCCTGGTAGGTAGTGCCACACAGGCCCCTGGTAGGTAGTGCCACACAGCCCCCTGGTAGGTAGTGCTACACAGCCCCCTTGTAGGTAGTGTCACACAGCCCCATTGTAGGTAGTGTCACACAGCCTCTTGTAGGTAATGCCACACAGCCCCCTTGTAGGTAGTGCCATACAGCCCCCTTGTAGGTAGTGCTACACAGCCCCATTGTAGATAGCACCCCCCCCCCCCCCATTCCTGTAGATAGCGCCACCGTAGCTCCCTGAAGGAGCGGAATCCCCCTGAAACCTGAGAACCCCTTTAAGGCTAAAATTTGTTACATTACTAAGGGGTTAAAATGCACTTAAAGCACCCGAGTTATGTGCCAACTATATTTACTTGAGATTTAATTCAGAACCTGTTACGATCTATGACAGTGGTCACTAGAAACTGAATACTCTATATGACACCTACCGGGTTCCAGTAAAGGGGCTCATCCCAACATGCTTATATTCCAAACTATTTTGGCTGCTCACACCACTATTTTCTGTAGTAGTTCCTACATGGTCTTTAGTAGTATTATACTCTTTGACTTTACTCTCTTTTTATATATTTCAATTTAAAACTGACAATTTCATAAGCAGTAAGGAGAACAAATTAGTTTATGCTTAACTCCACACCTCAAGTAAATCAGTGACAGTTGCTCTAAGTAGCAATCAAGCAGAATTAAAAATATAATTGCGCAATTTCCACCTTCACAGTACATTTCATTGCCTCACCAGATACCAAAACCGACATATATATATATAAATATATATATATATATATATATATATATATATATATATAAATGTATACAGTATGCGTATAAATAGATTGATAATACAATTGTATGTTTTGTACTTTGTACCATTGTTACAGTAAATATTTACATTTTTTGGGTAATGTTTTATGAAGATTGAACTATTTAACCTACGTGTATCTGTCTTCATGCCATCTTTGGCTTCTTTCCAAATCCTCTTGGCATCTTTTTTCTTCTAATTTTTCAGCCTAATGTAATTACAGAGAACAAAATAAATAGCTTGACTAGAACAATGTACACTAACAATGTATATTTGCTACACTAGTCTAAATATAACCCAAAAATGTGCTTAGTTATTATTAGGGCATCTTGAGCGATATTGAAACTTCCTAATGGAAACTCAAAGTAAATATAAATGTGCTAGACATTTACCGAATAAAATAATCAAGCAAATATATTTATATGGCCTGCACTCTGCATACAATATATTTAAATATGCTCTATAGTTATTTGGCTTCTTTTTTTTTTTTTAACCTGGCTGTCTTGTGTAGCATAATAATGTATACTAAGGCCTCAAGCACACTTCAGTGATTTTCTTCAGTGTGATTTTTTTTAATGGATAGCACACTGACTCATTCATTTCTATGGAACCATGCACACTTCCGTTATTTTTCGCGGATCCATGTGTCCGTTCCGCAAATAATAGAACATGTGCTACTCCTGTACCGTTTTTGAGGTTCCGTCTCGCCCATTGTAGCCTATGGGTCTGTCAAAATAACGGACCACACACGGAAGGCATCTGTGTGCGGTCAGTTATTTGCAGATCCGTTGCCCAGTAACGGCAGGGCGGCCCAAATATTCAGGTGTTCCCTGTGAAGTGATCATTTCAGCTCAATTTTACTTCCTTCTGGTTTTTTTGCAGACCGTATAAAACGGACGACATACGGAAGCACAACGGACGCAAAATAAGAAGCAACAGAATGGATGCGGAGTGAAAACGGAAACCATACGTATTTCAAAATGAACACACGTATCAGTTTTTTACGGCCGTGAAAACAGAGAAGGATGTGTGCATGAGGCCTTAGCTAATAGTATAATATAGTAGAGGCAGCACAGGGCCAATGGCACATTGCCTACTAGAAGACACCCCACCCTCCATTGGCTGACAGCTGGAGTACAGAGAACCCACATGGAATTGCAATATAACAATAAGGATGTTTTATTGGTCCACTCTATTATAATTGTTGCCAAAGTTGGTATGAGAGTGTTTACGATTGTGGTACTAGGGCAGTAATAGAACCTCCCATTAGGTTATATAATATTATTGACTCAGGTTTGGAGGACCGATACACCGTGAGGGCTCCTCCAAGAGACAAATTGTAAAAAAAAAAATAATATGAAATATATCCTGTATATTTTCTAATCTCCCCTGTATTTTTTGTATTTGTTAAATACATTATTTTTGCTTCCAAAAAAACCCCAAAAAGGATGTTTTATTGGTCCACCATAAATATTATAATCGTTGCCAATTCGTTGACTGAAGGACTTGTTTAAGGCCCTTTTAACATCAGTTTTTTTTTGGCCTACGTTTAATGTATATGTGGGGGAAAAACCCCCAATGTATACATTAAACAAAGGCTGTGATGGATGCCCAACAGTGGCATCCGTCACCATAGACTTTCATGGTATCAATTAAATGGATACATCCTGAAATGGGGTCATGAGAGTCTATAAGTCACCCATAGACTATAATGGTATCCATTTAACATATACATCGTCATTAAAGGGTATATTTAAAAGCCCATGATGGATGCCTGTTACGTATGACATACAGTAGCATACATCACACATGGGCTGCCATGTTAAAAAAACATATACCCAAACTTTTTTCCTGACATCTTCTTCCCCCTCACCATGTTTGCTTTCACTACCAATTAATGAGATGTCATTTTTTTTCAGCTTTTTTTATTTTTATGTAACTCGAGCATAAAACCATTTGTACATTTTACAAGCAATATAGTTCTAATATATAGTTAACATAACAATAAATTAAAAGAAAATTAATTAAAGTGGTCAGTGCCCGACTAAAATAGATTGTATAACTGAGGCTAATGAGACTATATGGTGATATAATGAACACTTGTAGATAATGCCACACACCCACCTGTAGATTTTGCCACACACCATCGTTGTATATAGTGCCGCACACACCCCCCTTGTAGGTAGTGCTACACAACCCCCCTTGTAGATGGTGCCACACAGCCCCCCTGTAGATAGTGCCATACAGCCCCCTTTGTAGATACTGCCACACCCCCCTTGTAGAAAGTGCCACACAGCCCACTTGTAAATAGGACCACACACACCCCCTTGTAGATACTGCCACACCCCCCCTTGTAGATACTGCCACACTCCTCCCCAGGAGATAGTGCCACACATGCCTCCTTGTAGAAGGGTGCCAAACACACACCCATAGTGGATAGTGCCACACACTCTCTCCTGTAGATAGCACTACACCCCCTCCCTGTACATAGGGCTATTGGGGCTCCCTAGAGGAGCCTCTGACGTCACTGTCCATATATGTATAGTGTTGCCAGGGGCTTCTCCAGGAGCGGAATCCCAGGCCAGAGCGTCAGCAACGCTCTGGCTGGGGATTCCTTTCCTGGAGGAGCCCCTGATGTCACTGTTCATATATGGGGCGTCAGTAGGAGCGGAATTCCCAGCCAGAGCGTCGAACAGTGATGTCAGGGGCTCCTCTAGGGAGCCCCATTAGCCCTATGTACAGGGAGGAGGTGTAGTGCTATCTACAGGAGAGTGTGTGTGTGGCACTATCCACTAGGGCCCCTGCCTTAACTAATTACAAACTGCTTCTGTAATCTAGAATACTCGCACTGTATAGTCAGACTGTAGTCTTAATGTTTTTTATAACTGGACTCCTCTGTCCTGACTTGTTGATAGGGATGTACTTCAATGTTTTCCTTATTGGAGTTTTTCACCTCTTTTCATCCAGCTCAACTATCACATTTTTTAATTTAGCATAACCAAGATAAATATATATTTTTAAAACATTACTCTATTTTTTTCTTTTATATATGAATCATTAATTAATAATTCATGGTAAAATGGCCACACCTAGGAGCAACAAATGCTGAATGTTGAATATTGTATTACAAATGTAAATGGCACAGTCCACAGTTATTATGGCCACAAGTCGAAAAATCTATTTGAATTAAATTTGGAGGCATATATAACAGTGTATATAATGAATGTGTTGCAGGCAATAATGTTGACGAGTCAGATTTATTAGTTAACCTGTTATCGTATAACTGGCTGTTCACTTGACTATTAGGCTGGGTTCACATGACCTATTTTCAGACGTAAACGAGGCGTATTATGCCTCGTTTTACGTCTGAAAATAGGGCTACAATACGTCGGCAAACATCTGCCCATTCATTTGAATGGGTTTGCCGACGTACTGTGCAGACGACCTGTCATTTACGCGTCGTCGTTTGACAGCTGTCAAACGACCACGCGTAAATTGACTGCCTCGGCAAAAAAGTGCAGGGCACTTCTTTGCAACGTAATTTGAGCTGTTCTTCATTGAAGTCAATGAAGAGCAGCTCAAGTTTACAGGCGTCAAAGACGCCTCGCATAATGCGAGGAGGAGCTTTTACGTCTGAAATGACGCAGCTGTTTTCTCCTGAAAACAGTCTGTCTTTTCAGACGTAAAAGCCTCTCATCGTGTGCACATACCCTTACAGAAAATACAGCAGAAAAGTGGTAATTGATTTATGTAGGTGCATGGTTTACTGGTACTTGGGGCCAATGCACTCAGCAAAACTATGGCTCCGTACAAGCTCTAAGCCTATGGGGCTATATTATTTCCCTGTATGACTCTGATTTTATATGGAGGCATACAGAGGTTTTATCTGTCATTTATTCACCCAAAGTGGATTGTGCTGCCTCCTTTCTGGTTTTTGGTTGTTCACGTCGATGTGAATAAACTAAACAGTAAACTAATCAATGAAAATTGAGCATTTCTACAAAGCAATGACAGAGAATTGTCAAAAACATAAACTTGATTGCAATAACTGAAATCCTGTCTTTTTTTTTTTTCATTTTCCAGCTTGAGCAAGAAAGAACTAAAAGTCAGAATCCTATTGATCACCTCAGGCTGGGTTCTCACACTGTGGTTTTGGTTCGTTTTTGTGCCGCAACTACCGTGAGCGGCACTTTTTTTTACTAAATTGTGTCTAAAACGCTGCATTTTACCACCATATTGTGGTAATCACGGCACAAAAGTGCACCAAAACCAGAGCGTTAGAACCTTAAACTTCTGATACTGTGAAGCACGCATGCTGCAATTGATGGACTGACAGACAATTTTGTCTTTGGCACTTTAAGCACCAGGGAAAAAGAACAGACCAGAAATCTACTTTTCCACCACAGGCAGTATGACTAGATTCCACATGTATAAAGGGGTTTAAAACAATATAACATTATTTTAAACAAAATGTACCCACCTTTTTTCTCTGAATGTCTTTCATCTTTTGTATCTGGGCCTCCTCCTCCTCCTTTTGCTTTCTTTTGTATTCTTCTCTCTGGAGCTGCACAGAAACCTCACATTCAGTTTTTTTTAGAGAATTTTTAGGAAATATGCTAGAGGAAGATAACCCAGGTTTCTCAATCTGTTGATCCGTAAGCATAGACTCTACTGTTGGCCATAAGTATATAATATGATCTACAGTCGATAAAACAATTAACCAAAAATTTGTCATTGTATCGTAAAATATAATTAGATAACAAATTATGATCTACAATGCTAAAATAAATTAGAAAACCAAAGCTTAAAGGGGTTATCCAGGGAGCAAAAATGTTCTCAAAATGAAATAAATGTTGAATATGGGCACATTTACTAATGTATTTGTGTTTGTTTTACTGTGACGTTTGTCCGTTTGGCAATACGCTGCTGGGTCACCGGAAGTCCTGTAGTCCTTATGCAGCGATGACGCACCGACAGATGTGTCAGTGCATCATCATCCCACATGACGGGCAAGCTAGCTTACTTCTACAGGGACATCATAGTGCCAGCCCCCTAGCGGTTATGTGGGATGATGACGCACCAACACATCTGAAGGGGAGACTGCTCTCTTCTTTAACAGCTGTCCTAGACTGCATTACCCAGAATTATAAAATGTTGCTAGCTATATTCAATAGCGCACGCTAATCACTGATCCGCAAATAAAAAAGTTTTATTATTGGGGACACTTGTGGCCAGTGTGAGGGGAGTCTTGTGTGTCACAGAGTGCCGGGAATACAGAGGGCACACCTGCGCTAGTGAACAGTACTTGGGGTAGGCGGAGATACACATAAGATCGAGCAGCGAAGTGCATGTTTTGATCTGTATTTGACTGAGTGCACTGAAATTACAACTCCAGCCTATTATCTAGATATCTGTTCGCAGCTACAGCATTACATCGGGGATGGGCGAGTAAGGCTGAAATGTGAATTACTGCAGGGAAAGTAGTTAGATGTTATATAAATATCTTTGGACAAGTTTGTTTTTGTTTTGTTTTTTTATTTGCTCCCCGGATAACCCCCTTAACCCCTTAATGACCAGCCTATTTTAGACCTTAATGACCAAGCCATTTTTTACGTTTTTCCATCATCGCATTCCAAGAGCTATAACTCTTTCATTTTTGTGTCGACATAGCTGTATAAGGTCTTGTTTTTTGCGGGACAAGTTGTATTTTTTAATAGCACAATTTTGGGGGACATATTATTTGTTGATGAATAGAAAAAAACCTGAAATTTCGCCACGCTTTTTCTCGTCTTAAATCTACGCCGTTTACCGTGTGATATAAATAACACAATAACTTTATTCAGCGAGTTGTTACGATTGCAACGATACCAAATTTGTATAGTTTTTGTATGTTTTACTACTTTTACACAGTAAAAACGCTTTTTTTTTTCTAAATTATTTGTTTTTGTGTCTCCATATTTGAAGAGCCGTAACGTTTTTATTGTTCCGCCAATGCAGTTGTATGAGGGCTTTTTTTTTGCGGGAAGACTTTTTTTTTAAGTCAGGATTCACAGAAAACAGCAATTTTTCCATAGTTTTTTATTAAATTTTTTACGGTGTTCACCGTGTGGGTTAAATAATGTAATAGATTTATAGTCGGGGTCGTTACGGACGCGGCGATACCAAATATGCGTAACTTTTTTAATTTATTTTGGTTTTTTAATAGTAAAGCAGTTTGTAAGGGGAAAAGGTGGGTTTTACATTTTTTTCACATTTTTTTTAAAATTAACTTTATTAAACTTTTTTTTTTACTTTTTTACTAGTCCCACTAGGGGACTTTAATATGCGATTCTCCGATCGCTATTATAATACACTGCAATACTTCGGTATTGCAGTGTATTACTGCCTGTCCGTTTAAAACGGACAGGCATCTGCTAGGTCATGCCAGAGGCATGATCTAGCAGGCATTCATGACAGGCAGACCTGGGGGCCTTTATTAGGCCCCCGGCTGCCATAGAAGACACAGACACTCGGCGATCTTATCGCCGGGTGTCGGTGGGAGAGAGAGGGAGCTCCGTCCCTCTCTCCAAAACCACTCAGATGCGGTGCTCGCTATTGCGCACCGCATCTGAGGGGTTAAACATGTGAGATCGATACTTTTATCGATCTCACACGGCAGAGCAGGGACGCCCCCAGCCCTCAGCTGCCTCTGGCAGCTGAGAGCAGGGAGATTTGACAGCTCCCTGCTCTGTTTACTCATCCTGATGCAGTGCCGTAAAAAGGCATATGCATCAGAATAAAGCCCGTTAGTGGCCGCCGTTAAAAGGCGTATTGGCGGTCACTAACGGGTTAAGGGTATTTCTGGTTTTGTCCAAATTAAAGAGGCTCTGTCACTAGTTTATAAGTGCCCTATCTCCTACCTAATCTGATGGGTGCTGGAATGTAGATAACTACAGTGGTTTTTATTTTGAAAAACAATCATTTTTGGGCAAGTTATGAACAATTTTAGATTTATGCTAATTAGTTCTTAATGACCAACTGTGCGTTTTTTAACTTTTTACCATGTGAGTGTTGTAAAGAGAAGTGTATAACGCTGACCAATCAGTGACCAATCAGCATCATACACTTCTCTTCATGCATGCCCAGCTTGTTTCACTGAACAGCGTGAGGTAAAAAACGCCCAGTTGGTCACTAAATTGTTCATAACTTGCTCAGAAATGATAGTTTTTCAAAATAAAAACCACTGTAGTTATCTACATTACAGCGCCTATCAGATTAGGTAGGGGATAGGGCACTTATAATCTGTTGACAGAGCCTCTTTAAAGGAACAGTGTCACGAAGAATTTTTTTTTTACATCAGTTTGATTTTAGTGTTTTATTAAAAACTTTTATATTTATTTGTGTGTTTGTGTTCTACTTTTTTTTATTTTTGAACTTTTTCTTCCCTATGGGGGCTGCCATTTTTTTTGCCATTTTTGTATGTGTCAATTAACAACACATACAGACATGGAATACGGCAGCTACAGTCCCATAGTGAATGCTAACGGGGCCCGTTCCATCCACTATGCTGTACGCCGTCTGTGTGGGAACGGCGCATGCGCTGCTCCCACACAGTCCAAGTTGAACTGTGCGCCGTCCGGCGCCATTTTCCTATAGACCGGAAGTCGCGGCCGGACAGTAAGATTACTACTTCCGGTCGCGGCTTCCGGACTTGTGCACTTGGAGCGGCGGTAGCAGACGGACCGGAGGGAGCGGCGGCGACTGGAGCAGGTAAGTTATTTCTGTGTATGTAAGTGTTTTACTGTGTGTTTACTAGTGTATGTAAACCTACTACACTGTGTGTTAGCACAAAAAATGGCGACACACAGTGTAGGAGGTTTGACCGTTCAATCCCCTCGTTTCTCCCGGCACTAGCCAGGATAAAGGAGGGGGGATTCTGAGAGCTCACTAGAGCGAGTGAGTTTTCTCAAATTTTGCAGCATAAAGCAATGTGGTTGCTTTACCACATGCAATGCTGCAATTTTGGGAATTGCTCCATCTAGTGACCAGCACTGGGAAATATTATAAATTAGAATCTAATTTATAATATTTCCTGACTCGTGAAAAAAATTAAAAAAATTAGAACAATGTTTAATCACCTATACACTAATTGTTTAACTAAAAAAAAAATACATTTTTTTCTAGCGTCACATTCCCTTTAAGCATAATGAACTTCTCTTTATGGCCGATGGCCGATGGCCGTGGCATGCCTGTAACTTTCAGTTGTATCACTAGGTGATCCATCGTTGCAGAAAAATTAGTAAATAAACATAATTGGTATCGCCGCATCCGTAAAAGTCTGAACTATTACAATATATCATTATTTAACCCGCACGGTGAACTCCGTAAAAAAAAAAATGTAAACGCCAGAATCTCTATTTTTTGGTCACCTAATCTCCCACAAATAATGAAATAAAAAGTGATCACAACATCGCATGTACTCCAAAATGGTATCATTCAAAACTACAGCTTATTCCGTAAAAAATAAGCCCTCATACCCCTTAATCGACGGAAACATAAAAAAGTTATGGCTCTCGGAATTTGGCAACACAAAATAAATAAAAAAATTTACACGTAGGTTTTTACTTGTAAAAGTAGTAAAATATAACAAAAACTTTATATATTTGGTATCGCCGTAATCGTATTGACCCAAGGAATAAATTTAACATGTTGTTTTAATTGCACAGTGAATTCCGTAAAAACGACGCGCAAAAAGCAATGGAGGAATCACAGTTTTTTTTTTTCATTTTCTACCCCACAAATAATTTTTTTACCGTTTCCTAGTACATTATATGGCACAATAAATGGTGCTACGAAAAACTACAACTCGTCCTGCAAAAATCCAGCCCTCATAGGACTATATTGACGGAAAAATAAAAAAGTTATGGCTTTTGGAAGGTGGGGAGGAAAAAACGAAAATGAAAATCTGAAAAAGGGCTGCGGAGGGAAGGGGTTAAAAGATCAGGGGCACAAGCCCCAAGACCTATGCCCCTAACTACTTTATTGATTGATGCAGGACCTATGGCATCCTTCGTGCTGATTGGTATTCACTTATTATAGAGTCTGGATAAATGTATTCCAGTTTATTTACTGTACTATACAGTCTAGAATAATATTGTACGCATCCAGCACAGAATACTGAGCATATATACTGTTGTCTACTGAGGAGATGCAAAGACTAGTTTAAGAAAATTTATTGTGGACTCTTGTAGATCTTCCAACCACGTATGTCTGCCTATGTACCATGTTGGCTAGCTTTTAATAAAAGCAAGCAATTTTTTTATGCGGCAGCTGCTCAAGTGTCGATGACGAAATTGAATATGTCTACCCCAGGCTGCATTTTCTTTTCTTTGTGATTAGATGTATTCAGAATATTTTCAACAAAGAGTTTAAATCTTGCTGAAATGTAACATTTACAGTGTTAAATATAGACAAAGGAGATGTGACAGAGGTAATAATCACTTACATTATTACTCTTGCTGTTCAGTTGTGATTACACAATAAATCACAGTAATATACAGATTTAATAAATTACTTGTTCATCAAAAAGAATGAAAAATATTTTCCTTACAAAATAATTGTCCCCTGTGTCTTTTGTGTTTATGATTTTAATGCCTCAAATGTTCAGTTGTGTATTTCCGTACTATAATAAAGAACCTTTCACATTTCTAATTGAATCAGTTAGTATTTAAATATCCATCATTTTATTAAGAAGGGAACATAATGAAACTCCAACTAGGTTCATTTCTGTCAGAAATTTCTGAGGGGGAATGGTGCTCTTAGCATACCAATATAGAGGGGAGGGTGAAAATGTGAATTTTTTTTTTTTTAACTTTGCCGTAGCCATGCTTCGGATCCAGATGCAGCAGTGGTGCCCACCATAGTTCTTAAATATGATAATGGTATTAGCCATATTACATAAATAATAGTATCAACGACAGTGCATAGCATGGTAATAGCATAAGCCATAGTACTTAGTTACAGGACATAGCATAACAAGCTACAAAGTTATGTTCTGTAAGTTTGTTTGGCTTATTTGCAGCCTTACAAAAAAAAAATTAAGAAATGTTAAGAATTATTAAGCTCAGATAATGCTGCCATAGAGTACTCGAATAATGTCTCTATACAGTGCTCAATAATTCAGTCACAATGAGCCCAAGTAATACCACCATTAAGGAGAATCTGTCACCAGCTTATCAATGTACAAGTCGTCCCACAAAAAAAAAAAGCCCTCATACAGCTGCATCGGTCAAAAAAGAAAGAAAAGTTATGGCTCTTAAAATATGGCGACACAAAAGCATATAATTTTGAAAAAAATTAGTTTTTACTGTGTAAAAGTAGGAAAACATAAAAAAAATCCATATAAATTAATCAATAAATTATATGTACCCCAAAATGGTGCTATTATAAAATACAACTTGTCCCGCAAAAACAAAGTCCTTATACAGCTATGTTGACACAAAAATAAAAAAGTAATAGATCTTTGAATGCGACGATGGAAATACTTAAAAAATTGCTCTGTCATTAAGGTTTAAAATACCTTCGGTATTAAGGGGTTAACGCCATACAGTGCTCAGATAATACTGTCGTCTATAGGCTAAATAACAAGCCACAAAAGTGCCCAAAATAACACCCCCATATGTTTAAACAAGTGCCAGCATAGTCACACAATACTTAGATTAATAGTGCATACAATAGTCCATATAGTGCTCAGATAGTAACATACCATGTCCCGATAAATAGTGGGTACGATTATTAGAGTGTCATATATTACCCAAATGAATAGTGCTATTGAGTGGAGTGCCACTGAGTTAGAGCAGCTACCACTTTGGCAGTCTCATCTTGGCTATGTATTACAAGGTTGCCCATTGATAAGCACCATGTAACACTACAAAGCTACCCCCAGCAATATTAGCTGGTTGCCATGGCTGCAAGGAGTCAGACTCACACCCACAGCAATTATCTGATTGTCGGGGCCATTTCCATTTTTTTTTCCAGAGGGTGTTTTCTTAGTCAGGCAACTCTTTTAAGTGCAAAACATTGCCCAAATAAAGTATCCCTCTAACACAGCCGCAAGCAGTGACTCTGCCAAAACTTACTATTCCATACTCCCATACAGGCTAGCAAACATGTACTTAGTACTTAACAGAGTCATGGCTCAATGATGTCATGATTTTGCATGCCATTCTATAGCCGCCACAGCCCTGGCAGAATGGACTCTGCCTTTATGTTGAGACACTAGTGGTATTAAAGGGACTCCTCAAAATCCACCAGTGACCTATTGTTCCTCTTGATTGCATTCCCCGCTTAAATGCTACGTGAGATAACTACAACATTGACATTCACAATGTCCAAGTAACCAAGTGGAAAAAATTGATTAATTTTCGTTATGTTGTCACCATAACATTTCCTGTTAAAATGTATTGCTATTTGGGATTCAAATGTTGGTATGATTTGTGCATATGGTTTGTGCATTGTGATAACTTTCTATAAGGGTGCGTTCAAGTATATCAGTTGCAACAACATCAGGTTTTTTTAGTCCCTGATTATAACAGATGCAAAAACAGATGCTAAATGTAGCAGTTGCCATCAGGCTTTTTCAAAATTTTTACTACAAAATTATCAGTTGTCATTGGTTGTTGTTAGATGTCATCAGTTTTTACCATCCGTTTTTAACATCAGTTTTTACCACAATGGTGCACCAAAAGGTGGTCTAGGGTCTGAAAATGTACCAATATTATCAGAGAGGTGCATAGTTTGTGATAGATTAAATACATGATAGATTAGATACATGTTGTGTACTTGTCATTTCACAAAACTTCTAACGTGATACTGCCATGTTAGGGCTCTCCTCTGCTCCGGCCTCGGCGCTACACTGAAGTCTGACACACTTTATAATGTCACGTGTATCATATTAAGTGCATTGCCGAGGCCAGCGCTGAGAGGGAGAGCCCAGAAGGCAGCTGCTGTCCACTCACCTCACCTCAGATCTTCGAAGCAGCCTTGTGAACCTGCAAAGACGCCAAACACTAGCCCTAACTTCAGGGAGTTGCTAATTTTTGGCGCCTTTACAGCTACCCAATCCCACCCTGTTCTACCCACTCCACACCAGATAATGCCACAGGGCAATGTGTAGATAATGCCACAGTGCCCTCTGTAGATAGCACCACACAGCCCCCTGTAGATAGAGCCACACAGCCCCCTGTAGATAGCACCACACACACCCCCCTGTAGATAGCGCCCCACACACACCCCCTGTAGATCGTGCCACACACCCCTGCAAATAGCGCCACACACCCCCTGTAGATAGCGCTACACATGCACTTTGTAGGTAATGCCACACATCCCCCTGTAGGTAGCGCCACATCCCCCCCTTGTAGATAGCTCCACACACCCTTCCCTGTAGATAACACTATACATGCGCCCCTGCAGATAGCGCCACACATGCCCCCTGTTAGATAGTGCCACACACGCCCCCTGTAGATAGCCCCAACCATGGCCCCCAGTAGATAGCGCTACCGATGACCACCTGTAGATAGCACCACCCACGCCCCCCTGTAGATAGTGCTACCCATGCCCCTAGTAGATAGCGCCACCCACGCCACTATAGATAGTGCCACCCATGACCCCTGTGAATAGTGCCACTCAAGCCCCCCTGCTACTTATGCCCCCCTGCAGGTAATGCCACCCACCGCCCCTACTGGAGGAGCCCTTGATGTCAATGTCCTTATATGGACAGGGGCATCAGGGGCTCCCTCTAGGTGCGGAATCCCCGGCCAGAGCATCAGCAACGCTCTGATCGGGGATTCCCTCCAGGAGGAGCCCCATATATCACGGTCCTGACAGTGACGTCAGGGGTTACCTTTAGGAGCAGAATCTCTGGCCAGAGCATTGCCGACGCTCAAAGCAGGGGATTCTGCTCCAGGAGAAGAAAGGTATGGGATCCGTTCTAGCATCAGTCTCCCTCCGGATTTTCTGCAGCACGCCGGAGGGAAACTGACAAGGGCAACGGATATATGTTAACGGCCCCTGAGCTAAGACAATGCACATTTAAAATGACAAATAAAACACTGTGACATTACAGTGAGCTCTCCCACATGACAAACTCCGTAATATTGTACTTGTTGCGTTGCCATCAGCTACATCCATATTTAGACGATGAACAGTCATGCAGCAAATAAGGAACACAAACAAACCATTTTTTGATACTTGGACTGAGCCTGTATCTGTTGCTGCTGCTGTCGTGCTTCGGATTCTGTCATTTTTCCACCTACAAAAGAATGCAGAGCACAGAATAAGCAAACAAAATGAAAAATAGTTGCTCAGCCAAGACATCAGAAAACCAAAACTTTTTTAAGGGGTATTACCAGAATCAACATTTATCACCTATCCACAGGATAGGTGACAAATGTCTGATCACTTGGGGGCCCACTGCTTGGACCCCAATGATCAATAGAAAGAGGGTCCCGAGCTCCTCGTTCCTCCTCACTACACACCCTGCAGTGAGGAGGAGCTTGACTTGAGTGGCGGACCAGCATGTATCCGCCACTCTATTCAATGTCTATGGGACTGCCGAGTGCTATACATGGTTGTCTCCATTAGTCCCGTAGACTTTAAATAAAGCACCACGGCGCATGCTTGTCTGATGCACTATGCAAAGTTTTTCTCACTATGGTTGTGCTTGGGACCCCCCCCGTTCAATAGATCGGTGGGGGTCCCAGCAGTGGGGCTGCTAGTGATAAGAGATAAGAGACTTATCACCTATCCTGTGAATAAGTAACAAATTTTGATTCTGGGAATATCCCTCTAAGCAGAAAAAAAAGATTGGATACCGAACTTTGTTTACAACCAAACTTATAAAAGCATAAAATAAATATATAATTTTTGGGAGGTTCAAACTTTAAAGGGTAGGTTCACTTTTGAAAACTTTTTTACTGTTAGGGCTCATTCAGACGAGCGTGATTCTCTTCCGTGTGCTGTGCGTTGAAACAACGGAGCTATTTACACATGCGTGAGTTTTCACACAGCTAGTGTCCGTTGTGTGAAACTGACTGCATGTCCTATATTGGTGCATTTTCACGCACCTAGCCGCCCATTGAAGTCAAAGGGTGCACATCCGTGTGCTGTCTGTGTTTTACGCATCAATTACATTGAAGAAAAAAAAAGAAAGAAGTGCTTGCGAGTTCGTAAAAAAACGCATGCCACTTGCAAAGCACACTGATGTCAAACACAATGCACACGGACAGATTTACGTTTATGTTTTTTTATGCGCGTAAATCTGTCACGCTTGTGTGAATGTAATCTTAGGATCTCTGCAAACATTGAGCCTGCACAAAATGTTGGAAGATATGAGCTTAGATGTGATAGTTTACAGGTGGATCCTGCGTGTCAGAGACATGCAGGACCAGCCGACACTGAACTCTTCAGATCCGCGGGACTGACGGATTCAGTGAATAGCGCAAGATACAGCTTGTAACGGCCGCGGTCGCAGACCCCTTTCATCTTGCCAATGTCTTACTCTCCGGAGATGCCAGCACATGCGGCCATCCGGTCCTGACGTGATCATTAGGGTGCGAACGCAAGCTCACTCCCGGCCTTAAAGGGCCAGCACGTGCACATGTTAAGAATTAACTAATTAGTCCCAGATTCCTGGACAATAAAAAGGGCCCCGCCTTTTCACTCCTTGCCTGAGCGTTGTTTGTATTCCTCTGTTAGTCTTGCAAATGGTCCCTTAGTCGTTTCCTGTTCCCGTGCCCTGCTACCTGTAACCCGTGTCCCGTGCTGTATTCGTTCCTGTGCCCTCTTTAGTGTTTAGTCGTGTTGTGCCGTTTACCACGTCTGCTGTGTTACACCACATCTGGTGTCATCTGCCACGCTTTGCATCATCTGCCATCTGAAGTTCCATCTGTGCCTAGCCACTGCGACTGTCTGGACTATTCAGGTATCATCCCTTGTGCTGGACTTTGTATTAATTGGGTACTCTGTTGTTTGGCCAGCTGCCTCCCCGCCACGGCGGTGCGGCCTAGTGGGTCCACATACCCACAGATCGTGACACAGCTGCTCTGTATAGAGAATACAGAGCAGCTGTATCTAAAAAGGAAAGACTAATTTTTTATAAAAAAGTATTTACAAAGTTAGAGCTCATTCAGACTAACTTGAATAACGTCCGTGTGCACAAAAACCAAAACGGAGGACCCAGGTAATCGGTGGGCTGATATACACTGTGTTGCAAATTATTATGCACATTGGATTTAAGTGTCATAAACATTTAATTATTAGTTTTTCAATTAAACTCATGGATGGTATTGTGTCTTAGGGCTCTTTGGATCATTGTAATCAATCTCAGACACCTGTGATAATTAGTTTGCCAGGTGTGCCCAATAAAAGGAAAACTACTTAAGAAGGATGTTCCACATTATTAAGCAGGCCACAGGTTTCAAGCAATATGGGAAAGAAAAAGGATCTCTCTGCTGCCGAAAAGCGTGAAATAGTGCAATACCTTGGACAAGGTATGAAAACATTGGATATTTCAAGAAAACTTAGGCGTGATCATCGTACTGTGAAAAGATTTGTGGCTGATTCAGATTCGTTCAGATAAAGGCATAATGAGGAAGGTTTCTGCCAGACAAATTAATAGGATTAGGAGAGCAGCTGCTAAAATGCCATTGCAAAGCAGCAAACAGGTATTTGAAGCCGCTGGTGCCTCTGGAGTCCCGTGAACCTCAAGGTGTAGGATCCTCCAGAGGTTTGCAAGTGTGCATAAAGCTATTATTCGGCCACCCCTAAACAATGCTCACAAGCAGAAACGGTTGCAGTGGGCTCAGAAATACATGTAGACTAATTTTCAAACCGTGTTGTTTACTGATGAGTGCCGTGCAACCCTGTATGGTCCAGATGGATGGAGTAGTAGATGGTTGGTGAATGGCCACCATGTCCCAACAAGGCTGCGACGTCAGCAAGGAGGTGGCCGAGTCATGTTTTGGGCTGGAATCATGGGGAGAGAGCTGGTAGGCCCCTTTAGGGTCCCTGACGGTGTGAAAATGACCTCTGCAAAGTACGTAGAGTTTATGACTGACCACTTTCTTCCGTGGTACAAAAAGAAGAACCGTGCCTTCCGTAGCAAAATTATCTTCATGCATGACAATGCACCATCTCATGCTGCAAAGAATACATTTGTGTTATTGGCTGCTATGGGCATAAAAGGAGAGAAACTCATGGTGTGGCCCCCATGTTCCCCTGACCTCAACCCTATTGAGAACCTTTGGAGCATCCTCAAGCAAAATATCTATGAGGGTGGGAGGCAGTTCACATCAAAACAGAAGATCTGGGAGGCTATTCTGACATCCTACAAAGATATTCAAGCAGAAACTGTCCAAATACTATCAAATTCAATGGATGCAAGAATTGTGAAGGTGATATCAAAGAAGGGGTCCTATGTTAACATGTAACTTTGCCTGTTAAGTTTTTTTTGATTGAACAAGCTTTTGATTTCTGTAAATATGACCTCCTGATGCTGCAAATTCAACAAATTACCATTTTAGTTTTCTTTACAACCTTTAAAATGTTTTGATCTCTGTTGTGCATAGTAATTTGAAACAGTGCATTTTGAGTTTTTTACGTCTAAAAAAATCTGTTATCATTAGGAGATTTGTTCAATAAAATTTGCATTATACTCCAACGGTTGATGGCTTGAAGATTATACTGACTGTCATTTGCATCGACTATTTAGTAAAATCAGCGAAAAATAACATTTGCATAATAATTTGGAACACGGTGTACACACAAAAACACAATAATATTGCCGAAGGCAAAACGATTAGCCATTGTTTCCCAGGTCAGGGGCGTAGCTAGGGGGGGGCAAGCGGGCGTATTTTTCCCCCGGGCGCGGTTCAGAGGGGGGCGCCAGCGCCCCCTCCTCCTGCACTATAATTGTACCTGTGTCGCAAGGACACAGGTACAATTAGAAGCAATGAATGACCGGGTACGTTCCGTGCCCGGCCATTCAGCGCCTCTCCACGAATGAAGCGACTGGTACCTTTTGTACCAGTGACGCTTCCGTCGATGAAAGGCGCTGAGTGACTGGCAGGGAAAGTCATCCTGCCCAGCCAATCAGCGCCTTTCATAGACGCCGCGTTCAACCCCCTGGAGACCTGCGCAGAAGAGAGCAGGAAGAGAGCAGGTCTCCATGGCTGCCGGACGGCGTGGGAGCGGGAATAAGGTGAGTTTGAAATGTTTTGTTTTTTTTTTTGTTTTTTTTTAAATTGTAATAGAAGTGTGCGGCTGTATCTGCGGGCGGGCGGACTTTGTCTAATCGCGGGGGGTGTCTATATCTGCTGGGCTATATACAGGGGGACTATATCTACAGGGCTGGCCTATATACAGGGGGACTATATCGGCTGGGCTATATACAGGGGGACTATATCTACAGGGCTGGGCTATATACAGGGGGACTATATCTACAGGGCTGGGCTATATACAGGGGGACTATATCTACAGGGGGACTATATCTACAGGGGGGCTATATACAGGGGGATTATATCTACAGGGCTGGGCTATATACAGGGGGACTATATCTACAGGGCTGGGCTATATACAGGGGGACTATATCTGCTGGGCTATATACAGGGGGACTATATCTACAGGGCTGGGCTATATACAGGGGGACTATATCTACAGAGGGGCTATATACAGGGGGACTATATCTACAGGGGAGGTATATACTGGAGTGGGCTGTCTATAGAGCACCATATACAGGGCTGGGCTATATAGTATATAGCCCCCTGTAGATATAGCCCACCCCTGTATATGGTGCTCCATAGATAGCCCACCCCAGTATATAGCCCCCCCCTGTAGATATAGTCGCCCTGTATATAGCCCAGCCCTGTAGATATAGCCCAGCCCTGTAGATATAGCCCAGCCCTGTAGATATAGACCCCTGTAGATATATTCCTCCTGTATATAGCCCCCCTATGTATAGCCCACCCCTGTAGATATAGCCCCCTGTGTATATCCCAGCCCTGTGTATAGCCCACCCCTGTAGATATGGTCCCCCTGTAGATATGGTCCCCCTGTAGATATAGCCCACCCCTGTATATAGTCCCCCTGTAGATATAGCCCACCCCTGTATATAGTATCCCACAAATAGCTCCCCCTATAGTGCTCCACAGAAAGCCCACCCCTGTATATAGCCCCCTTGTACATATAGTCCACCCCTGTATATAGTGCTCCACAGATAGCCCACCCTTGTATCAGGGGTGGGCTATCTGTGGAACACTATATACAGGGGTGGACTATATGTACAAGGGGGGGCTATATACAGGGATGGGCTATCTGTGAAACACTATACAGGGGTGGACTATATGTGGAGCACTATATACAGGGGTGGGCTATATCTACAGGGGGGCTACATACATGGTTGGGCTATCTGTAGAGCTCCATATACAGGGGTGGGCTATATCTACAGGGGGGCTACATACATGGTTGGGCTATCTGTGGAGCACTATATACAGGGGTGGGCTATATCTACAGGGGGCTATATACAGGGGTGGGCTATCTGTAGAGCACTATAGGGGGAGTTATTTGTGGGACACTATATACAGGGGTGGTCTATATGGGGGCACTATCTACAGGGGCTCTATGGCAGGCACTATCTACAGGGGGCACAGTGTGTGTGTGTGTGTGTGTGTGTGTGTGTGTGTGTGTGTGTGTGTGTGTGAGACACTATATACAGGGGTGGTCTATATGGGGGCACTATCTATAGGGGCTCTATGGCAGGCACTATCTACAGAGGGCTCTATGGCAGGCACTATCTACAGGGGGCACAGTGTGTGTGTGGGGGACACGGTGTATGGTGCTATTATAATTAGAGGTGCAGTGTATGGCGCTATTATATTTAGGGGTGTAGTGTGTGGTATAATGATAACTTTATATTTATTTATAGGTGCAGAAATGTAAGGAAAAGTGAGAAGCTGAAGACATGTGAGCGGTGAACTGCAGAAATAGACCGGGAGAATTCATCATAGAGGTCTGGACCAAATGGAGAAAAAGAACTAGAATCTGAGACGTCACCGGTGAGTCACTTAATGTAAATGTTCATTCTGCCTCTAATCAGCACTGTAGTCACTGTATGATCTGCAGTGAGATGATGGGTGGTATGATTATGATAGGATTATTTTTTGTGAAACGGCATCTCCCAGCATATGCTTATCATTGTTTGGGCTATGCTGGGAGCTGTCGTTTTACGCCGTACAAACCTATACGGCAGGGGTTGCACAGCTGTATTTGTTCTGGGGCTGTATATATGTACTGAGCTTGGTTCTGGTGTTGTGTATAGGACCATATTGCTTGTGAAATGTACAAATAATTTTATGCTCGCGTTACATAAAAAGAAATGACACGTCGATTGGTAGAGAAAACAAACACGGCGAGGGGGAAGGAGATGTCGGGAAAGAGGTAGGGGGGGGCGCCAAACTGAATCTTTGCCCCGGGTGCTGGAGAACCTAGCTACGCCTCTGCCCAGGTACCTATTGAATGCTTACTGATATTATAACATATAACTTTATTGTAAATAACTATTATGCATACAAATGAATATTAAAAGCGCAATATGAACTGAAAGGGGGGAGCAGGGTGGCACTATATACAAAGGAGGGGCGCTATATGTGACACTATATCCATGGAAGGGGCACTGTGTGACACTATATAAAAAGGGAGGGTCTGTGTGGCACTTTATACAAGGGGGGCTGTGTGGCACTATATAAAAGGGAGGGGCTGTGTGACACTATATACAAGGGGAGGGCTGTGTGGTACTATATACAAGGGGAGGGCTGTGTGCCACTATATACAAGGGGGGCTGTGTGACAATATACAAGGGGGGTTGTGTGGCACTATATACAATGGTGGCTGTGTGGCATTATATACAAGGGGGGAGCTGTGTAGCACTATATACAAGTGGGGCTGTGTGGTACTACTAAGGGTAGGCTGTGTGGCACTATCTACTAGGGGGCTGTATGGCACTATTTACAAGGGGGACGGCTGTGTGGCTCTATCTACAGGGGGCTGTGTGTGGTGTAATCTACAGGGGTCTGTGTATGGCGCTATCTACAGGGTGCTGTGTGGCACTATATACAAAGGAGGGGGGATTTGTCACTACATACAAGGGGAGGGCTGTGTGGCACTATATACAAGGGGGGCTGTGTGGCACTATATACAAGGGGGGCTGTGTGGCACTATACACAATTGGGAGCTGTGTGGCACTATATACAAGGGGGAGCTGTGTGGCACTATTTACAAGGGGGGCTATGTGGCACTATTAAGGGGTGGGCTGTGTGACACTATCTACTAGGGGGGCTGTATGTCACTATATACAAGGTGGGGCTGTGTGGCACAATCTACAGGGGGCTGTGTGTGGCGCAATCTACAGCAGTCTGTGTATGGCGCAATCTCCAGGCGTCTGTGTGTGGCACAATCTACATTGGTCTGTGTGTGGCGCAATCTACAGGGGTCTGTGTGTGGCGCTTTCTACAAGGGTCTGTGTGTGGTGCTATCTACAGGGGTCTGTGTGTGTCGCAATCTACAGGGGTCTGTGTGTCACGCTTTCTACAGGGGGCTGTGTGGCGCTATCTACAGGATCCGTGTGGCACTATCTACTAAGAGGGGGTTGTGTGGCACTATATAAAAGGGAGGGGGCTGTGTCGCACTATATACAAGGGAGGGGGGACTGTGTGACACTATACAGGGGGAGCTGTACGGCACTATCTACAGGGGGGGCTTTATGACGATATCTACAGGGGGGCTGTATGGCGCTATCTACAAGTGGGGTGTGACACTGTCTACAGAAGAGGCTGTATAGCACTGTCTACATGGAGGCTGTATGGCACAATCTACAGGGGGCACTATCTATAAGGGGGCTGCTTGTGGCAACTAGGGGAGGGGGGGCAGTCAAAAGTTTGCTATGGGGCCCAGTCTTTCCTAGTTATGACCCTGCCTGTGGATATGCCATAAATGTCCCTGATGAGCAAACACCTTTAAGGACAATTCCCAGGGGTAAGTCATAGTACAAGGTCTTCTTTAGCATTGCTATAATATAAATGATTACCAGTAAAAGATATTACAGCTCAAGACAATCTTTTTGGCTTCCTTTTACTCACCAGTTTCCTTAGGAGTTAGATGTATAGGCCCAAGTTTCATAGATTCCTTGTAGCGCTCATAATCCTCTTGCTCTTTTCTTGCCACTTAAAGACAATAACAAAGTTTGTCTTTTTTGTTTGCTTGTTTTTTCTAATAACCCAGACCCACTAACAAATGTTATTGAGGAGTCGTTACAAAAGTAGCATACTTTTTAATCTAACACAGATGCGCTGAGTGATTGTATATCTGTTTCAGAACCATAGGCTAAGTCACGATTACTATGCAAATGATTGATTTAAATTATTGTATTTTAATTTTCAATCTGCTTACTAAAAGAACAGCTGTAGACTTACTCCATATTGTGCAATATATATGTACCCTTGCTCTTCATTGTTGTTAATATGGAAGCTTACTAATAAGACTTAGGTTTTAATTTACATGCTAGAAAAAGGGTAATATCATATTTTTTTCCTGCTGTATATGCCCTTGTATTTTATTAAACGATTGTTATCATAAATAATAAATAGTTTATTGGCCAAATGCTCCAAACTACCAAATCCCATAGAAAAGGCCACCTTTTCATGCAATGTTTTGTAAACTTTAGTAAGGCATCTTATGATTGTAATTTCCTTGACAGCAGCTCACTGACACTGGTTTCTGCGATTTGGTGAGCAATGTAGGCAGTGCTCATTATAAGGCGCAGAGAATCCGAGCCTTATTCAGGTGAACAAGATGAAGGCTGAGTGACTTTGCAAGAGCCATAATTTTAGTAACAAGTGTCCCTCTCATCAGACACAATGAACTTCATATCAACAACTATTGACCATCCCGTCTTTAATAATATATTGAAGTACTTTGCAGGTAAGGCTTCATTCACATCTGAGTCAGGGTCCCGTTCTGATGTTCTGTCTGAGCTTTCCGTCAGAACGGGACCCTGACTGAAACAAACGGAAACCATAGCTTTCCGTTTGCATTACCATTGATTTCAATAGTGATGGATCCGGTGCCAATGTTTTCCGTTTGTCTCCGTTGTGCAAGGGTTCCGAGTTTTGACGGAATCAATACCATAGTCGACTACGGTATTGACTACAGGAGTGGTGTATCTACAGAGGGGCTGTGTGGCGCTTTCTATAGGGGGGGGTGTAGCACTATTTACAGGGTGCTGTGTGTGATACTATCTACAGGGGCTATGTGTGGTGCTATCTAGAGGGGATGTGTGTGGCGCTATCTACAGAGGGCTGTGTGGCGCTATCTATAGGGGGGCTGTGTATGACGCTATCTACAGCGGCTTTGTGTGGTGCTATCTACAGGGGCTGTGTGTGGCGCTATGTATAGGGGGGTGTGGCTCTATCTACAGGGGCTGTGTGTGTTGCTATCTACAGGGGGCACTGTGTATGTGGTGCTTTACTTTACAGTGTTTGACACAATTATATTCAGGTGCGTAGTGTTAAGTACTATTTTATTCAGGGCCGCAGTGTATGTCATGTTTATTATAGGAAATCCTTGTATTTCACAAAAAGACTTTGTGCAGTCCAGGACTAATAGACAAATGCGTGTTACCATTCCCATATGTCCCTTCACAGTGTGATACTGTCAGCGATGGTTGGAGACTGTCAGTATGTAGGGACACAGCCCTATGACAAGGGGATTTGTAACACCCATTTGTTAATGCTTGCACAAATAGGTAGTGTTAACAATAGTTACGGAATGGCAATGTGGCGGTGGAGAAGGGGGGCTTAAGTTTGGGTAAGAGCCCAAGGCCTATGGTCTACTTAATCCACCACTGGTCAAGTTGGAAGGGGGCCTGACCCTATTGGGAGCTGCAAGAAATTTTATATGATCGTAGCAGAGGTCTCTTTGGTTCCACAACAGTACCTAGATGACCCTCATGTCACTGCCACTATTCTCTGCTAGTACTGCATCTGAAAATAACCTGCTGAGCGATAATTCAAATAGTCAATTGGGATGTATTAAGCCCTGTTTCTGTTTATGACTTTGGTTATTTTTTTAAACACTTTTCAATAGTTGAGATTTTGTCTTGACTTTTATGGATGTTTTCACATTAACAGTAACGCACTTCAGGTTAATTTCATCAGGTATACAAAATTGAGGTCACGTGTTTTTGGCACATGGAAGCTGAGATCACAGTGGTAAGTACTTAAAGGGCTTTTTCGAGTTAAAACTTTTATGTGTCAGTGCTTTTAACCTCCGAATGTTATTACATTTGTAATGCATTTACTGTATCAAAATTGGCCCCGTTGCCATGGGGCACATGACTGGTGACATCACTCTCTTTGCCTGCTCTGTTTACCAGCCGTACACCTATCATATGGTCAAACTGTTAGAAGTTTCTGCCTGGTAGATGGCACTAGTGACGTGTCGTGTATGGGCTGTTCTTTTGTACAGCCAGGAACGCGCATGCGGACAAGCGGACAAGCGAGAGAACAGCAGGGACTGCGAATCCGTGTTCCTGGCTGTATAACAGAACAGCCCATACACTGCACGTCACTAGTGACGTGCCGTCTACCAGGCACAAACTTTTAACGGTTTGACCATGTGATAGGTATACGGCTGGTAAACAGAGCAGGCAAATAAGAGTGATGTCACCAGTCATGTGCCCCATGGCAGCATCGGGAATTTTTGATACAGTAAGTGCATTTCAAATATAATCACATTCCGAGGTTAAAAGCACTGACATAAAAGTGTTGTTACGCCTGAAAATAGGGCTACAATACGTCGGTAAACATCTGCCCATTCATTTGAATGGGTTTGCCGACGTATTGTGCAGACGACCTGTAATTTACGCGTCGTCGTTTGACAGCTGTCAAACGACGACGCGTAAATTGACTGCCTCGGCAAAGAAGTGCAGGGCACTTCTTTGCCACGTAATTTGAGCCGTTCTTCATTGAACTCAATGAAGAGCAGCTCAAGATATACGAGCGTCACAGACGCCTCGTATATTACAAGGAGGAGCATTTACGGCTGAAACGACGCAGCTGTTTTCTTCTGAAAACAGGCTGTCATTTCAGCCGTAAATGACAGCTAGCGTGTGAACATACCCTAACAATGCTATTCGGCTGCTTTCAGCGTTACATGACATTTTGCACAATAATAAACAGTTGTAAAGGAGCGATTTGTAGACTTTGTCTCAATTCATAACATTAAAGATTAGCATATTGTAAAAGTAGTGTAAAGCAATCAGAGTGTTTTCAAAACAGGATTCACAGCTTGGCCATCTGACTAGAAGATAAAACGTATTCCTAATTGTCTCTTCTTATTCTGAAATGTCCTTTTTAATGAAAAACTTCCTAAATGTTCTCTGTAGGGGGCTGGTGAGCTTATTTTCAAGTGTATGAATTATTCAAAGTAATATGTGAACATTAGGTAAAGCAGAATTTTAAAGCAAAAAAAAATACAAATTTCTATCGGAAATCTAAAATATTACATTGGTGCAATTAAGGCCTGTCATAAAACTTCCAGTATGTATGTTATATTATAATGAAGGATTGTATAACCAGAGACATTTGGGCAAATATGCATAATCACTTAAGGAATAAAAAATTATGCAACTTTCTAATATGATATAAGTTTTGATTGAATATTTGTTTGCTATCAGTCAAGGAGAACAATCTTGCTTACATTTAACCCCTTAATGACCAGTCTATTTTAGACGTTAATGACCAAGCCATTTTTTTACGTTTTTCCATCGTCTCATTCAAAGAGCTATACACTTTTTATTTTTGCGTCAACATAGCTGTATAAGGTCTTGTTTTTTGCGGGACAAGTTGTATTTTTTAATAGCACCATTTTGGGGTACATAGAATTTATTGATTAACTTTTATTAACTTTTTTTTGGGGGGGAATAGAAAAAAAACAGCAATTTCGCCGCACTTTTTTGCGTCTTAAATTTACGCAGTTTACCGTGTGGTATAAATAACACAATAACTTTATTCAGCGGGTTGTTGCAATTGCAACGATACCAAATTTGTATAGTTTTTGTATGTTTTACTACTTTTACACAGTGAAAACACTTTTTTTTCAAAATTTTTAGTTTTTGTGTCTCCATATTTGAAGAGTCGTAACGTTTATATTTTTTTGCCGATGCAATTGTAGGAGGGCTTTTCTTTGCAGGACGACTTGTAGTTTTTATCGGTACCATTTTGGAGTAGATGCGACTTTTTGATCACTTTTTATCACATTTTTATAAAGGCTGTATTCAAAGAAAACAGCAATTTTTGCATGTTTTTTATTTTATTTTTTACGATGTTCACCAAGTGGGTTAAATGATGTAGTAAGTTTATAGTTGGGGTCGTTACGGACGCGGCGATACCACATATGTGTAACTTTTTTACTTTATTTTGTTTGTTAATAATAAAGCAGTTTGTAAGGGGGAAAAAGTGGGTTTTTCATTTTTTTTTCACTTTTTTATTTTTTCACTTTTTATTAAACTTTTTTTTCACTTTTTTACTAGTCCCACTAGGGGACTTCACTATGCGATAATCCAATCTCATTTATAATACACTGCAATACTTTTGTATTGCAGTGTATTATGCCTGTCCGTGTAAAACGGACAGGCATCTGCTAGGTCATGCCTCCGGCATGAACAAGCAGACATTCACTACAGGCAGACCTTGGGGCCTTTATTAGGCCCCCGGCTGCCATCGGAGACACAGACACTCGGCGATCTTAACGCCGGGTGTCAGTTGGATGAGAGGGAGCTCCCTCCCTCTCTCCAAAACCACTCAGATGCGGTGCACGCTATTGTGCACCACATCTGAGGGGTTAAACGGGTGAGATCGATCTCACCCGGTCGAGCAGGGACGCCCCCAGCCCTCAGCTACCTCTGGCAGCTGAGAGCAGGGAGATTTGACAGCTCCCTGCTCTGTTTACTTATTCCAATGCAGCGACGTAAAAAGTCTATTGCATCGGAATAAGGCCCGTTAGTGACCGACGTAAAAACACAATGGGCCGGTCCCTAACGGGTTAAAGCCTGCAAACCCATACATACCTAATCCTGCTCTCAGCTGAGAAGTGGATACAATTGTATCCGGTCTAGGCAATGCTCTATGAGTTAGGAGCCTCACAAACGAGTGTGTTTGGTCCGTGATATACGGTCCGTATGTCAGCTGCATTTCCCGGACCGAAAACATTGCAGAGAGCTAGGCTCCTAGCATCATAGTTATGTATGACGCTAGGTGTCACTGCTTCGCTGCGGGAAAACTGTCCCGTACTGTAATCATGTTTTCAATACGGGACAGTAGTTCCGGGGAGAGGCAGTGACACCTAGCGTCATAGATAACTATGATGCTAGGAGCCCGGATCCCATCAGTGTGTTCGGTCTGGGAAATGCGTCCGACGTATGGACCGTATATCACAGACCGAACACGCTCGTGTGAATCTGGCCTTAGGGTGTGTTCACATCAGCGTTAGGGTATGTTCACACTGAGTATTTTGGTGCTGTTTTTTACACGGAAACCGCACCAAAAAACGTCTGAAATCGCCTCCCATTGATTTCAATGGGAAGCAGAGGCGTTTTTTCCCCGCAAGTGGAAAAAAATGCTTGTGGGAAAAAAAAGCGCCATGTCCTTCAGGTGTTTCCATCTCTGACCTCCCATTGACATCAATGGGAGGCAAAGAATGCATTTTGCGCTACTGTTTTTGGCTGCGGTGGTCAATGGCCGCAGCCTAAAAACACGGCAAAAAATGCGGCAAGTGTTCTGTTGGCAAGTCAAAATCTGCCTCAAAGTTCCTGAAGGATCTTTGAGGCAGATTTTTCCTCCTGCAAAAAACTCAGTGTGAACTAGGCCTTAGGGTTCCGTTGATGGATTCTGTCAGACCTCTATGTCGGAGGAACCCAACAACGGAAAGGCAAAGCGGAAACCATAGCTTCCGTTTGCATTACTCCTGATTTCAATGGTAATGCATCAGTTTTTTTTGGTGGAAGCAAAAGCGTACTGCGCTATTGTTTTCACCAAAAAAAGGAAACCTTATGGAACGGAGACAAACAGAACCACTTTCAACGGAAGAATTACCATTGAAATCAATGGCGTACCTATAGGGATCGCAGCGGTCAAAATATAATATATTTTTGTATTTGCAGGCACTAAGCACTAGGATGCCTAGTAATGGATGGGCATTGCTGAGGGCTCCTTAGTGTACCACGTGACTGTGACGTCACATGAGGGGCGTTCCAGCCAGTCAGGAGGAGAACGCAACATGTGTTGTATTGTTCTGTCTGTGTTTGCAGAGAAGAGGGGGGCCTTTAAATTACAGCCCCCCCCTCTCCACTGCAAACACAAACAGCACAATACAATACATTACAAACTGTGGGTCGCGACCCCCTGGGGGGTCATGTGATGACCTCTGGGGGGGTTCATGAGCCACTCACTGATGTCCTGATTCCAAGTGTGTCTGCATAATTATTTTATTATTTTTCTGTTAGGCACAAATGGGGGCATTTTATTGGGTATTGGAGGGGGGCTAATATGGTGGCAGCTATGGTAGCATTATACTGTATGGGGGGCATTATACTGTATGGGGATCATTATACTGTATGGGGCAGCTATGGGTGGCATTATATTGTGGGGACAGCTATGGGTGGCATTAAACTGTGGGGGCAGCTATGGGGGCATTATACTGTGGGGGGCAGCTATGGGGGGCATTATACTTTGTGGGCAGCTATGGGTGGCATTATACTGTGGGGGTAGCTATGGGGGCATTATACTGTGGGGGCAGCTATGGGGGCATTACACTGTGGAGGCAGCTTTGGCTGGCATTATACTGTGGGGGCAGCTATGGCGGGCATTATACTGTGGGGGCAGCTATAGGGGGAATTATACTGTGTGTGGGCCAGCGGTGGGGGCATTATACTGTGTGGGGGCATTATACTGTGGGGGCAGCTATGGGAGGCATTATACTGTGGGGGCATCCATGGGGGCTGTTGGATAAGGCAGCTGGGCATAGGCACGCGCAGAGGTCTGGTGGTGTTGGGGAGGGGTAGGGGGGCCCAAGCTGAATTATTGCACCAGGGCTCATGAGCCTTTAGCTACGCCCCTGAATGAAATCAACGGTAATGCAAACATAAAAGCTATGGTTTCCGTTTGCTTTTCCGTTGATGGGTTCCTCCGAAGGAAAGGTCTGACGGAACCAATCAACGGAACCCTATCGCTAATGTGAACAGGCCCTTAAATACATTATCAGCAACTGCTCAAATCCCTCTGGTAGTTTGCTACAATGTATCAGTCTGAAGTCCAGGCTAGTTAGGCCACAGCACTACCTAGACTGGGTACAATTGTATCGACGTCTCAGCTTAGAGCAAGACTAAAAATGTATGGGCTTGCAGCCTGTGAATGTAAACAAGAGGGTTCACATTCAGTGCGAGCAAGCTAATATCTTTGAAAGGATTTAAAACAAAGTATATTAGAAAATTATCCGGTGACATTCACTTGAATGGGAGAAAGCTGTAATACTGTGCACAGCACCTACTAATGTGACCGTGTTGTGCAGTGCGGAGCTGAGTAAGTGATAAAGGGGATGCATCGTTCACTGGGAGTGCGGAGACTTGAGCTCCCATCGATCAGATATTGATGGCCTATCCTAAGGATACGAATGTGACGGCGTTGTGCAGTGCGCAGCTGTGTAAGCGATGAAAAGAAAGCAGTGCTCACCATTGCGCTGCGAACCCTTGAAATAGCTGATCGGAGAGGTGGACCGAAAGTCAGAACCCCACCGATCAGATAATGACGGCCTGTCCTGAGGATAGGCCACCAATTTTATATGTCACCGGATAACCCCTTTAATACAGTCTCTTAAATAATATTTGTAAATACTGCCCAGCATTTATAATTTTTTAATATGAGAAATCACAAAACACTGATAATTTTAAGTCCCAGCCACTGTTGGAGAACTGGATACGTATGCTTGTTCTTTCCACAATGAAAACGGGAGGTAATACGTACTTGCATCCTGCTCTCAACTAGCAGCCGTGACTAAAACTATCCCCTTCTCATGATCAGTAGAAGTCCCAGCGGTCAGTCCCCCATCAATCAGTTTTGTGATGTTTCACATTGACATGTTAAATAATTTTAAAAAGTAATATATTGAGTAGCCTTTCTAAAACATGGGGAATAATAGGGAATTGCTTAAACACCAATTCAAAGTATTCTGATAATATAGCAGAGCAGCTGTTGTAATTTAAAGGGGTTTTCTAGTATACAAGAATGTGTCAGGAGCTTAAAAGGTAAAAATAAAACACTTTGTAATATACACAACTTTTTGAATTTGCCAATCTGGCGCATATGGCTGACATTTTTTCCATGTCATGGGTTGTGGTCACACGTTGTGACGTTATATGGATGTCACATCATCGTTACAAAAATAATTGTAGTAAATAGAACAGCAAGCAAGGTGTCCTTATTTATTGATACATTTTTTCAAACATTGGAAAATATACAGTATAAACAAAATAGTGTTCAAAAATAGGGGAGCTGTAGTCTGTAGGTATTCTGTACCACCCTCACAAAGGACATTTCAAGAGATCAGAGCAGAGTATAATGAGCAGTATATATAAGTAAAGCCTCATGTACACAGCAGGGCAGTATGCAGGAAGCATGTAGGTCGGCACATGTGATTCCTATGGCTCAGTACTACAGAGCCTCAGACACATTGTTTGCTGCCACATGGTGCCTCCGTATGGAACTATATTTCTCTATTGGTTTCTGTAATACAGCATCCAGTGGAACATGCAACAATGTTCTTTCTGTCAGAATTTGTATGAATCCAACAGAAAAAAATTGCATATGAAATAGGAGGCATATGGAGATACAGTATGGACCAATAGACTTCTATGGATGCCGAATTATGGCTCTGTACAACATGGACAGAGCCATAATATGGATGTTGCATGAGCCCTAAATAAAATGCCAACTTTTCTTCTATTAAAGTAATTATTGTAATGAAGTAATATTATATATTATTTTATTTTTTTTGTACAATTTGACGATTGTGTCCCTTGTGTTTGAACAGGTAAATGTATTTGTGTGTGTGTAACGTTTTAGAATCTTTTTCTTACGTCTTAGAATTTTTTCTCTCTTTGCTGGATCTGGTGGAATAATCCTGCAGGGACTTGAGCTGCAATATGATAGAGGTTAAAATAACTAACATTGGATCAATATAAATATTTTAACACCTACTATTCAAACACCATACAAATACAACCTGAATAATAATAATAAATACTGCACATTCTTTAACCCTAAAGGGACACTATTTTACACGGGCCAATTATCGGGCAAACAAGCTACACATGCCATGATTAAGGACACAGTACGTGTCTGAAACGCGTAGGCGAATTACGAATGCGATTCACCCTTTTTGCACTTTGATACTTTAAATTTGTTAAAAAAATAAAATTGGAAAATTGATTCCTTTTACTTAGCAACAAGCGCTGGATCATGCCCATAAGTGCTTATGAAGCATTCTGCCCAGTCATAAAGAATACTCTAGATCTGTCATACAGCCCTCTGTATACCTGCCTGTACTGATTGGTGTGAATGGAGAACAGCCCAGTGGATTTTAGATCTACTAGGGTCTACTGTGTGAGCTACCAGTAGACTGTGTTTGTAATGTCCGCAGTTGCGGACCACCGCCTTCCCATACCTGCTGATGGCCGCGACCACAGACCTCCCTCCAGAGGCTGACATCTCCTTCCCCGGAGACGTCAGCGCATCTTGCCGCTCTGTCCTGTAATGTCCACTGGGGGCGAGCACTCATTCTCGGTCTTAAAGGCCAGCATGCGCACATGTAATTAATTAATTAATTATTTCCCCGATCACCCTGGACTATAAAAAGGGCCCTGCCCTTTTACACCTTTCCTGAGTGTTGTTGTTGTCTACTGTGAAAGAAATTATTTAATTCCACCATTTTGTCTTCTATTCTATACTTCCATTTTAAGTTCAATATAAGAGTGATATTTTGAGAGAATGCATTTCCGTTTTTGCTGTGTTAAGGAATTGAATCAGCAAGAATAAAGGCTGAGGGAAAACTGATGACTCAAGACCCCACCCTCTACGCCCTCCTTACAGAATACAGAAGATGATAAGGACTTACCATTCAATGACTTGATAGGAAAATATTGCAATGCTAAGAAAATATTGTGAATGTAATTTGTTTTGTGCAAACTCAAAAGAATATATTACAGCTGATGTAGTAAAAGTTCAGTCTAAAAAACTGTATATAAGGCCACTCATAATGTATGTAAAAGGCCGTCTGCCATCACTTGCTGAGTGACATCATTATGACACTGCTGTGAAACCTTCTCATGAGGAAATAAATATGAATGAATCTGGAGCAACTGTTTGACTTTGAATTATCCACAACAATTTTGGTGCCGAAAAGTCCCGGGAACCGAAAGCTGCTGGAATGGAACCAGGATGGGAACCAAGGACAGGAGACCGAACTGGCGCCATCAAACAGGTGAGAAACTTTTTTCTCATTCGTTCTCTCTTCCTTTGGTCCCCAGTCCCTCTGTTCTCTGTCGTGAGTACGGTTGCCAAGAACCTCAAACAGTTGTTAAATGTACTAACCTCTTTTTGATATGTATGTGAATGAATGAGGATGTTGGTGCACGCCACATCAGCGTGAAAGAGGCCTTTACGGCGGAGTGCTTGAAACTGCCTCAAGACGCACCTCTACGGAGAAGGCATGGTGGGGGCAGTGCTGTGATAAGTAAGAGGACCCTACCGTCCTCAGACACGATTGTTGTTCTATTTTTCTGTGTTTGTCAAGTAAATTGTTATTAACCACTGCCTGAGCAGCAGAAGGACAAAAAAAAGTGCGCGTGTACTGAAGCTGCACATGGCTTGTCTCCCTCATGAAAAATCATACTGCTTAGAAGATACCTGTCTTAGATTGTTTGATATAGATGATATAATGAGCAGATCCTTTGTGGGATTATTGTTTAGTTGGTTGTAATTTGGCTCAGTTGGAATATTTGTGTAGTGTATACAGAGTGTATACGGGTACGTAGGAGATACGTAGTGTGGGACTTTCCCTAACAGCCAATAGCCATAGTGTTTGTTAGTGAAGATAAAAACTGAGAGAGAAGGGTATGAGTCCCCTCCATCATAGCAGGGCTATGGGCAACAGTCACGGCAAACGAGGGTCTGGCCGATCACCAGATTACAGAGTAGGGCGTCCGCAGGCTTCTCTGACCCCACAGGAGAAGATGAATGTTGAGGTATGGCATATGGGTGAGCAAGCACCTGTTAAAATGGTGTAAGCTTACTAGGGGATTGTAAATCCAGAATGTCAAATGACAAAGCAGATTGGAGTGGATGGATTGTAGCATCTTTTAGAAAGCAACAAAGAGCCCAATGTATCCTTATAGTAGTCAGTATAGAATATATACTTTAATAATTTCAGTTATTTTGTATATTCATTATCTTCATAGATCTTTTTAGCATATTTTAGTGACAAATGTGTGTAATGTTAATACACTGAAGTAAAAGTGCAGGAGGTTGTCAGAGGAAATTCATATTTTATAAAGTAAAGTTTAAAGCAAATGAAGTTATAGAAGTAGTAGTTGTTTTAAAGTTGCAAGTGACCTTATAGTAAATTCCCATACGATATAATTTAGAATCAACTAGTGTGATAAGAGAAGGGGGAGGTGGAGAACAGCTGCTAGTGAGATAAGAAATGTAATCTTGTTCTTGAAATGAATGGACACAACATTAAATGCTGATATAGATATTTTGTATAACATTGCAGAACAACTTTGTGTCATTTGTAGATTGAATCAGGAAAAGTGATAAATGTAATAATGTATAAGCAGTCCTTCACAGCCAAACCACTAGACGCCTCTGTTTTATACTATGAGACCCTTGATCCTGTCATACATTCTGCCCAGAGTGCAGAGTTGCTTGCCCTGATCAAGGCATGTAAGCTGGCAGAGGGAAAGACTGTAAATATATACACGGACTCCCGTTATGCTTATGGAGTTGTACATGATCTTGGTTTTCTGTGGAAGCACAGAGGTTTCTTAACTTCTTGTGGGAAGGTTGTGAAGCATGCAGACCTCATACAGGAGCTGCTGGAAAAGGTAAAGCTACCTTGAGCTATAGCTGTTATCAAATGCCAGGCACATCAGCAAGCGAAAGATCCTATCACTATGGGTAATAACAGGGCAGATGAAGCGGCTAAAAAGGCTGCTCTTCTGATCCTCCAAGAGTCCCCAAAAGATGACCAAAATCTGACAATGGACACTTTCATAACCCTACAAAAACAGGCAGGTCCCCAGACACACAGTAAATGGAGGAAGACAGGTTGTAAGCCAGATAATGGTGTTTGGAAACATGAGGATGGTCGATTGTGTGCCCCTCCAGCTATATATCAGTTTTTAACAAACTTATCTCATCTTCCATCTCATGTTTCCAAAGGAGGAATGGTTTCTATTGTAAGTACATTTTGGTTTGCACCCGGATTCTCACAATTTGGTTTCAACTGTGTTTTTATTGAACATTTTTCAAAAATATACATATAACTTAGAGCAGCATGAAGGGCCATGCAATTCACATAGTAAGACAGTAACTTTCAATAGACAGACAAAACATCTGGGAAAAAACACAGGGGTTTAAGGGGGTGAGGGGGGGGGGATAGTCGGAGCTCCACCTACCACCTAATCTTGAGTTCCCTGTATCCAATACTTGTCCCACGGGTCCCACACCACTTTGAACCTGTCCAGTTCATTGTCAATAGAGGCCGTCATATGCTCCATTGTACGTATTTCCCTAATTCTAGTTACTAAGTCGATGTGGGAGGGAGGGGTTGTCTGTCTCCATTTCCACGCTATCAACGTCTTAGCGGCTGTGAGAAAGTGTCGAAAGAGTCGAGCTGGTGATTTCCCCAAAGACCTAGGGGGAACATTTAGGAGGTAATGAAGAGGGTCTAAGGGAATATCCTGCTGCAACACCGCCAATGCCAAGTTCTTAACTTCCAACCAATACTGTTGTACCAGTGAACAGCTCCAGAAAATATGGAACAGATCACCTCTCTGACCTCTACATCGCCAGCAATCCGACGGAATACCCGGATTGAAGCTATGCAAAAAGGCAGGGGTATGGTACCAAAACATAAGGATTTTATATTGGTTTTCCTTATATGCAGTGCAGATGGAGGTTTTAGCTGCTTGCGACCAAATAATCTGCCACAATGAGAGCGGGATGGATTTATTCAGTAAGGCCTCCCACTTCAACATGTATCTATGCCCAGGCGGAGGGGAACCCTCCGGGGATAGCAATAATGCATAAATGGCTGAGATAAGCCCCCTAGTGGTGGTAGCATACCGACATAACCTTTCGAAGCTTGTAGGTGCAGTAACCCGCGTGGATCTAAAAGTTTGCTGCATGTAATGTCTAACCTGAAGATAGTGAAAGAACGCAGCGGAGGGAATATTATGATGTTTTTGAAAGTATGAAAACGGGTGAAGCTCTTGCGTGTGGGGATCAACCATATCAGCCAGGTGAAATACCTCAATTCCCGTCCACAATCGGACTATTCGGGAGGTAGTGCCCCCCGGAATAGTGGGAGTGTAGAGTACCGAAGTCAAGGGCGGGCAACCCGATGCCAAATGGAAGCGGTTTTTACAGGTTTCCCACACCTCCCTTTGAAATCTCATGGGACCCAATAAAGATGCAGTCGGCATTACCAGTGGGTCACCCCATAACAGGGAGTTTGGGTGGACCGGGGCCATCCATAGCTTCTCTATTTCGGTCCATTTATTGTACGCCCTTAAAGACACCCAGCTGGGTATGCGACGGAGGTGTGCCGCCCAGTAGTACTTCACCACATCAGGGACCGATAGCCCACCCGCAGATCGACCCGATAATAAAACTGATTTCGGAATTCGATGTCTGCCGGAATGCCATATGAACCTGAGGATAGAAGACTGCATGGCCCGCAATTCCTTCATAGGTACTGCTACCGGCAAAGTCTCAAAGTAGTACAGTAATTTAGGGAGCAAGGTCATTTTGACCGCTGCTATGCGCCCAAAAAATGACATGGGAAGAGGATCCCACCTGGCCATTAGCTGACGTAGCTCTACAAACAGAGAGGGGAAATTAGCCTTGTAAACCGACGTATAGGAGGGAGTGAGTTGAACTCCTAAATAAGTCAGGGAGGTTTCCTTCCAGTTGTAGGTGTAGTTGTGTTTGAGTAGCTGGAGCTCCTGGTGTGGGACATTAAGAGGGAGCGCTTCCGTTTTAGATGTATTAGTTTTATATCCTGACAGCCTCCCATACCTACGGAGAACTGTAGTAAGGTTAGGGAGGGAGGTATGAGGTTTAGTGATAGTCAAGAGGACGTCATCTGCAAACAGGGAAACCTTAAACTCTTTATCTTGTATCTGGACCCCCGCTATATCCCTGGATTTCCGTATTTGAGCTGCTAAAGGTTCTATGCATAGCACAAATAAAAGTGGGGATAGGGGACACCCCTGACGTGTACCATTCCAGATTTGAAACGGAGGGGAGGTGGAGTGTGGGAGTTTAATTGCCGCTGTCGGTTTGGAGTAGAGACCACGCAGTGCTGTCAAATAAGGGCCCGAAATCCCAAATGAATTTAGAGTTTCGAACATAAATGGCCATCCCAAGCGGTCAAACGCCTTCTCTGCATCTAGACTAAGAAGGATCGCCGATTCCTTTTGCTTTTGGAGGGCATCAATGAGGTCAAGGGCCCTTCGTGTGTTGTCTCCTCCTTGCCTAAGAGGCACAAAGCCCACTTGGTCTTTGTGAATCAAAGAAGGGAGCCAAACATTGAGTCTATTAGCTAGAAGACGGGTGAAAATTTTTAGATCCGAATTCAGAAGGGCTATGGGTCTGTAATTGGAGCACTCTGCGTGGTCTTTACCCGGTTTAGGGATCAGCGTGATATGAGAATGCAGGAATGTTTGAGGGATGGGAGAACCCTGTAGAAATTCATTAAATAACGAAGCCATCCGTGGAACCAAGATCTCTGCAAAGGTCTTATAATACCCATATGTAAAGCCATCTGGTCCAGGGGCCTTACCACTAGGGAGGTCCTTCAATATATCAAACAATTCCTCCGCAGAGATCGGGGCATTCAGGGATGAAAGCTCCTCATCTTTCAGTTTAGGGAGAGCACAGGAAGAGAGATATGCTTGCAGCGTTTCCCTCCGACGAGCCGGATCAGGTGGTAAGGTATTTGGCAGGTGGTATAAGGATTTATAATAGTCATGAAAAAGTGTGGCTATCGTGTCTGGGTGATGCTGGAGTATGCCCGCCTTATCCCGAACCGCCTGTGGAGTACGAACAGTCGCCTGATCCCGCAATAGTCTGGCCAGAAGCGAGTGCGCCTTATTACCTTTGTCGTAATATTTCCTTTTTGTGTATAGTAATGACTTTTCTACCCCCTTCATAGCTAAGTCCTTGAGTTGTGCTCTAGCCTCTATCAATTTCCGTAGTGTCGGGACCGCCGGTTTAATCCCCATTTCTCTCTCCAACTTAGTAATTGTCCGATGGAGAGCCACCCGCTTGGCCCGAGAGTCTCTTTTCAATCTAGATCCCATTACTATGCATTGCCCTCTCATCACCGCCTTATGCGCCTCCCAAAGAGTGGATACTGAAGGAACCGATCCCTCATTAAGTGCATAAAATTCCCGCATATGTCCGGCCAGGCTGTCCCTAAGAGAAGGGGACTTAATCAAAGTTTCGTTTAAGCGCCAATGACATACTCTCGTATTTGGTTTCCCTATCTGTAGGGACACAGAAACTGGTGCGTGATCTGACCAAGAGATGGGGTCTATATTCGCCCCCTGGAGCGCACGGAGGGCAGGGACATTACCAAAAAAGTAATCTAAGCGTGTATGAGTGCTGTGCGTATGGGAGAAGAAGGTATAGGACCTATCACCTGGGTGATCCACTCGCCACAAATCATAGAGCTGGTGCTCTCTAATTAGTTGCCTAAAACGTGTAGAAAGTCCTGTAAGGGTGGGCGTCGGAGTAGCGTGTGTAAGAGAGACCCTATCCATGGACGTGGAGAACGGGACATTAAAATCTCCTCCCACCAGCCATGCCCCCCTAGGAAGCTTCTGGAGTTTAGAAAGGAGTCTACGTAGGAATGGAATCTGTGCGGTATTAGGAGAGTAAACGTTACATAAAACAATGGGCTGTCCAAGCAAAGTCCCCTCTATTATAACATATCTGCCTTTCGGATCTAGATGTGAGGTGTGAACTTGTATGGGGCAGGAAGCTGCTATCAAAATGGCCACCCCCTCCCTTTTGCGACCTGACGAGGCAGAGTACACAGCAGGATACGCCCCTCGGGCAAATTGGAAAGTTCCGGATGAATCTAAGTGTGTTTCCTGCAGAAAAGCAACTTCCGCTCCAAGCGATTTCAACTCCCTGAGAAGCAAGCGTCTCTTCACATTGGGGTTGAGACCCTTGACATTAAGTGTGACAAATTTAACCATGGTCAAAGATGTATGAAAGAGCAAAGAATGATGTGGAAAGTGCGGATGTATACAGCTCACAGTTATGTCGGGGCCAGTCCCATGTCGGTTTCAAAGCAAGCAGTGTTCTACGGCGTCCTTCTACCTTGGAGGTTCTTGGAGGATTCACTGTCGTCTCAAGTGTTATTTCGGATGAAAGTAGGAGGGGAGGGAAAGACACTGGGGTAAAGACGTACCAGGGAGACAATACACATATCTGCAGTGAGAACAAAGAGAAATGCATGAGATCAATGAATTTCAAACACACTCAGAAAATACTACCAGGGAGAATACTATACCCTGGGGCGGGTGATATTAAAGCAAAAGAAAACTGGTAATACAATATTACCCTTTGCAACTCTCTCTAAAAACAGAGGGAGAACTGCAAAACAAATTACCCCTATCAAAAAAGGAGGTCGGGTCTCAACAGTCGAGGAACCTAGTACAAAAGTACGTATAAATACGTACAGGCCGAGAAAAAACAAAAAGGGGGTGAAAGAGCCAAGTGTATCCCGGGCAATCGCGCCCTGCCACAATTTACGTTAACGAATTAAAGAGAAGCAACATAAAATCAGAAATATAATCCTAAATGCATTTTTAGCCTAGGATAGTGCAACTGGCGAAGGGAGCAGCTGGTATGGGTGACCAGGCTCCTTCACATATATTACGGAGGTGCCGTGTATCTGCGCAGCGTCCATCAATTCAAATCAGGTCTTGGTGAACTTCGGTTAGACTGTCGTCTTGGAGAGGTCCTCCGCTTATTTCGGACCGACTGCCAGACTGGAGGTGGAGACGAAGGCGGCAAAGGAGTCTCCCAATTCTGCATCTTGGGCGTTGGTATACCAAGGGAGTCACAGAAATGAGGCAAATCCCCTGGGTACCTCAGGGTTGCAGAAACACCATCTCTTCGGGCTGTAAGGGAGAACGGAAACCCCCATCGATAAATAATATTGTGGTCCCGTAGGGCTGCGAGAAGCGGACGAAGCAGACGTCTTTTCTGTAACGTAATCCAGGAGAGATCCGGGAATAACTGAATCGGCACACCGGCATACTCCAGGTCTTTACGCTGACGGGCTTTAAGCATAATGTCCTCCTTAGTGCGGAAATCCTGGACACAGCAGATGATATCTCTGGGCTGAGATGTAATGGATTTTGGTTTCAGTGCTCTATGCGCTCTGTCAAGCGGTATCCGATTAGACGGGGGTGCACCCAAAAGGTCGTTAAAGATAGTCTCTAACACGATGGGAAGATCTTCAGACCCCGAGGGCTCCGGTATGCCCCTTATCCTTATATTATGACGGCGACCTCTGTTATCCAAATCCTCTAGATGCAGTTGCATATCTCTAATGGACGCCAGCTGGGAGGACACTGAAGACTGTATCACAGAGACATGGCGCCTAGTGGCATCGTGGTCATCTTCTAGAGCCTCCACCCTCGTAGCAATCTGCTGTATATGCTGCGACACCCCCGCCAATTCTGAACGAAAAGCTGCCTTCACTTCTTGTATCATACTCTTAAAGTCCTCTTTAGTGGGCAACTGTGAGAAACATTCCCTCCACATAGGGGGCACATCTGAAGGAAGTGAGGCTGAATCCTCCAGGTCAGAATCTGAGGCATATACAGGTGCCTGGGCATAGGGGGTCAAAGATGGTGTATCCCCCAGATCGTCTCTCCTCCCCGGCTGCTGGATCGTGGGCCGTTGAGGTTTAGGTGCAGGCCAAATCTGTAGGGCCATTTGTGCTGAGGGCTGTGACATTGGTGGTTCAAGCAGGTGTACTGGGGCCTCTAACTGAGCTGATGCTCCTCGTGGCCTGGCCTCCATTGCTCCTGGGATAGGGGACCCCCTTCCCTGCTGTTCACAGGACGAGGTGGAGGACAGCTTAGGGGAGCTGGGAGGGTGAACTTTAGCCATCCGGCTATTCAGCTTACCCTGTACGTGGGGCACTGTCTCCTCTCCCTGCTCGGACATCTCCCCTTCCTTCTGACACGAGGCTGTCCAAGATGGCTGCGGCTGAGGGAGCGGCGTGGCTTGCCGCCGAAGAAAGTAGCCGTCGATCGTTGGTGGAGCGGCGGCGACCTGGTGCTGTGCTGCAGGGGTGAGTCTAGACCCTTGGGGTCTTTTTTTCCCCATATGAGGCACCTTTCCCCGCTGTAGGCTGCTGGATCTGCGTGGCAGGGCGTGGAGCTCTCAGTTTATGCGACCGGCGCCATCGACTGCTGGCCACGCCCCCTTGATTCTCACAATTTGCAACACAATGGTGCAAGAAATGTATGATTTGTGCCAAGCACAATCCAGGCAAAATGACTAGGGTACAGATGAAACACCTTGTAAAACCTGATTACCCATTCCAGAGACTGCAGATAGACTACATTCAACTACCCAGATGTGGTGTCTATGAGTATGTTTTAGTATGTGTGGATATGTTCTCCTCTTGGGTAGAAGCATGGCCTGTTGCTAAGGCAACAGCTGTAGTGACAGCTAAGAAAATAATATCTGAGGTTGTGTGCAGATACGGCCTACCTGAGACGGTAGAGTCTGATCGGGGGACACATTTCACGGGGCAGGTATTTGCAGAAATGTTGAAAGGGTTGCAAATTAATCAACAGCTACACACTCCATATCATCCACAGTCATCAGGGAGGGTTGAGAGAGCAAATGGCATCTTAAAAAATAAGATAGCTAAAATCTGTGAGCAAACAAAACTTACTTGGGTACAAGCCCTACCGTTAGCTCTATTTGCAATGAGGCATACACCAAAGGGAATGCATGGACTTTCACCGTTCGAAGTACTGTTTGGCAGGCCACCGCTGACAGGACTTTTCTTTCCCCAGGAATTACATGGACAGTATGCTTCTCTAACTGACTATGTTGTCCAGATCCATAAGCAGCTGACTAATTTGCATAACTTAGTCTTTTCTTCTTTACCAGACCCAGAAGACAAAACTGGAACTCATCACCTACAACCTGGAGATTGGGTCGTGATAAGAAGATACGTGAGGAAACATCTGGAACCCAGATTTGATGGCCCATACCAAGTACTACTGACCACTTCTACCTCAGTGAAAGTAGAGGGGAAACCCAACTGGATTCACGCTTCTCACTGTAAAAAGGTGAACGTTCAGGTCAGGTGACGCAGATCTGTGTAAAAAGGGTGAGGCCACTAGGAGACAGGAGGATTGACTATAGGAAAATGTCAAAAATGTATTTGCTGTTTTGCCTGTTCCTTTGTATCTTATGCTATTGTACACAGGTGAATGGAGAACGGCGGAAGAACTCTATTTGGCTTCTACATCAACAAACAGCCAAGCAGCTGAACATAACTGACTGTTGGATCTGTTCTCATGTTCCTGCAAATCATAAAGGAATCCCTTTAATTGGTGTGCCAATATCTATGAATGATCTCAATCTCACAGACTATAGCTATGATGTTGAAATAGATGTAAATCACACTGCTCACAATGCTCTCTCAGACCAAGGAACATATTTAGAAATTGCTGGCCTACTAAATACACCCACTATGTGCATAGTGCCTATGTATGCTGATCACATAGCCAGAATTAATGGGCGCAAAGTAAATTTACCTAAGGTACACGTTGGAGAAACAGATTGTAAAAATGCCACATTACTATTCAATATGAAGTATGAAGTAAACTGTGATGAGGTACACGGTAATTGTAATAACCAATGTTGGTGTGCAACTATGACAGCGTCTTGTGCCCCCAGGTGTTCCTGTCCTGACAAAGGAGATGATGACGAATGGGACTGTAAGACTAAAGTGCATGACAATATGAGATGGTTTCAAAGTTGGTTGGGGAATCATGGTAAAATAGTTCCTAGGGTAATAACACCAGGGCTATATTATATTTGTGGTAACAGAGCCTATTCTTGGCTTCCAATGGGAGCGTGGGGTAATTGCACTATAGGAAGAGTTGTTCCAGCCATCAGACAACGTCCAAATATTTCAATTGCTGACATTTATGAAATGTATTCTAAGGAGACTAGATATAAACGAGAGTTGTTTACAGAAGCAGATAAAGCTTGGATGTGGTTCCCCTCTTGGACAGGCTGGGGAATCGAACTAGCGAATAAGTTAAACAAATATGCTAGTATTATGGATGGGATAATTAATGAGACCTCCAGTTCTATCCATGCTATCAATGAAGAGTTGGCCCAAGTTAGGAAAGTCGCCCTCCAGAATAGAATGGCTCTTGATTATCTGTTAGCAATAGAAGGTGGAACTTGTGCTGTTATAGGTGAAGAATGTTGCACCTGGATTGAAGACTCACATGACCCCATAGAGGCACACATGAATAAGGTAAAGGAATTGCAGAAAAAAGCTAGAGATATATCTAAGGAGGGATGGAATCCCTTTTCTTGGATGGGATCTATTGGTGTTTGGGTTAATAATATGCTTTCTGGATTGCTGAAACCCATAGTGGTAGTGATAGGACTGATTTTAATGCTATTAATTGCCTGGAAATTATTAATGTGTTGTATTTCTCATTGCAGTAAAGATGTGGATACAACTATTCTCTAAGCATGATGACAAAACAGCTACAGAGTTGATCGTCTGACAGCCAAGCTCGACTACCCGCCTCTCCTGAAGACCCCTCAGCTGTTTGAGAGTAGGGTGGAGGACATAATCTCTGAGAAGAGGGTCCACAGATGCACCCCAGCAGTTTGAGCACCACCCTTAAAGAAGAGTTAATGCTCTGAGAATGATTTCACCGGGGATTTCTCTGGGGTGGTCCTTGTGATGTGATGCATCTCTGGCCAGCTGTTGTCATCTACAATAGTTAGAAAAGAGTTTGTGTGTGTGTTTTGCTATCAATACAACATATGGACGATTTAGTGGAAATTGCTACCAAGAAACAGTCAAGAATAGATGTTTGACATCTCATGGTCTATGCAGCTTATCTGTATACTCTGTGAAGTACTGACTGTCTCGGGGGTGGTTTCCAGGATAGGAAGGATGATAGTTAGTTAGTGAGAATAATATATATAAATGTGTGATAATGATATTATCAAAAGGGTGAAATGTGAAAGAAATTATTTAATTCCACCATTTTGTCTTCTATTCTATACTTCCATTTTAAGTTCAATATAAGAGTGATATTTTGAGAGAATGCATTTCTGTTTTTGCTGTGTTAAGGAATTGAATCAGCAAGAATAAAGGCTGAGGGAAAACTGATGACTCAAGACCCCACCCTCTACGCCCTCCTTACAGAATACAGAAGATGATAAGGACTTACCATTCAATGACTTGATAGGAAAATATTGCAATGCTAAGAAAATATTGTGAATGTAATTTGTTTTGTGCAAACTCAAAAGAATATATTACAGCTGATGTAGTAAAAGTTCAGTCTAAAAAACTGTATATAAGGCCACTCATAATGTATGTAAAAGGCCGTCTGCCATCACTTGCTGAGTGACATCATTATGACACTGCTGTGAAACCTTCTCATGAGGAAATAAATATGAATGAATCTGGAGCAACTGTTTGACTTTGAATTATCCACAACACTACCCATGTTTGTTTTGCAATTGGTCCCTTGGTTGCAACCTGCTTGCAGTGTTCCCGTACCCTGCTACCTGTATCCTGTATCCCGTGCTGTGTTTGTCCCTGAGCCTTTCTAGTGTTGGAGTTATGTTGTGTCGCTGCCACGCCTGCTGTTAAACACCCCGTCTGGTGTCACCTACAACGCCTGCTGTTACACCACGTCTGGTGCCACCTGCCACTCCTGGTATTATACGCCACGTCTGGCGCTACCTGCCGCGTCAAGTCCCATCTGTGCCAAAGCCTCTGCTGCCTTCTGGACTATCTCAGGTACCCTTGTGCTACGAACTTTGTATAGACTTTGCATAGACTGTGACTTGGTCAGCTGCCACTCCTCTACGGCGGAGCGGCCTAGTGGGCCACATACCCCTGGATCGTGACAGTACGCTCAGGCCAAGGAACCCACTGGCCAATCTAAGACCGCAGTTCAGGTGATACAAATGGATATGCGTGACCTATGCCCGGATCAACTCTTCGCGGCTGTAACCTCCATCATCGCCCAACTGGATCAACTTCCTGCTCCACATCCTCCTGCTCCTCTTCAGGATGCTGCTGCCATTCCACTGCCCGTTACTCCTCCTGTCTCTTCTAGATCCATAGTTTCACTGCCTCTTCCTCCACGCTATGACGGTGACCCTAGAGTCTGTGGAGGGTTTATCAATCAATGTACCATACATTTTAGACTGCATGCTCACCTCTTCTACTCTGATGAGGCCAAGGTAGCGTTCATTATTTCCCTTTTCGCTGGCAAGGCCCTGGCATGGGCGAACCCCATCTTGGAACGAGAGGGACCTGAATTCTCAGACAGCTTTATTCTTGCAGACTTTTCGTACTGTGTTTGAGGAGCCGGGTCGAACATACTCTGCAGCGACCACTCTGCTAACCCTCAATCAGGGACGGTCCACAGTAGGAGAGTATGCTATCTCCTTCCATACCCTGGCAGCGGAGTTGGCATGGAACAATGAGGCGTTGGTGGCGACCTTTTGGCAGGGACTGTCGCACATCAAAGACGAGCTAGCAGCTGGCGATCTTCCTTTTACCCTGGATGATCTTATCCTGTTTGCTACTTGGGCAGACATGAGGATCCAGGAACGTGTTCAGGAGGTTCAGAGGGAGAGACGTTTCGACAGACTGGCACCTTTGTTCCAGAGACCACTATTGCCTCCTCCTGTTGCTCTACCTGAAGAACCCATACAGGTAGACAAAATCAAACTGTCTGAGCAGGAGAAACAGCGCAGACGTTCTTCTGGTCTGTGTCTGTATTGCGGCCTTAAAGGCCATTTTGTGCACCAATGTCCACAAAAGCCGGGAAACTCCAGCACCTAGGGTTGGTTGGAGAGACAACCCAAGGTGGGACGACGCTAAACGTCAAAGCCTCTCCCAAGTTATCTATTCCTGTAACCATCATCTCTGGAGAGACATCACACTCTTCCTCTGCCTATCTGGATTCTGAAGCAGCTGCAAATTTTATCCAGCAGGATCTAGTGCATCATCTACATCTACCCACAATTCTTCTGGAGAGACCCCTGGCTGTTGCCTCTGGGAATGGACTACCATTGCCCGACCCTATTGTGTCCCTCACTAAACCACTAACACTACAAATCGGAGTTCTTCACTTGGAACAGATTACCTTCCACGTGCTGCCTAGAGCTATCAACTCTCTTCTGCTGGGTGTAACGTCTATTGCCACGGCCCGTCGTTCTGACTCAAACCTTGACGGCCGTGACCATGGTCATCTTACCTGTGTGCAGCATCGTCCTCCTGTGAGGCGCCGACACTCACTTCCGGACATCGAGACTGTCTCCGGAGGGCACGCACGCCCGTGCGTGCACGGTCTTAAAGGGCCAGTGCGCACATTTTGCAGGAAGTCTGCAATCTAGGCTATAAAGAGGGCTCTGCCCTCTTGCTCTTTGTCAGAGCGTTGTTTGTTACCCATAGTTTGTTGTGCTAATGGTCTCCCAGTGTCTTCCAGTTTCCCAGTGTACCTTGTTCCTGTATCCCGTATCCTGTTTCCGTGTTACCCAGTTCTAGTGCCGTGCTGTGCTGTTGCCGTGCTGTGCTGCAGTCATCGCTTGTTTTGCTACGCCTCACCTGATGTCTTCCCGCCATCTGGTCCTGGACGTGCCTCGCTACTGTCTACGTTGCCTCAGGTATCCTCACTGAACTATTGAACTCTGTACTTTACCTGTTTGGCCAGCTGCCATCCCACTACGCGGTTCGGCCCAGTGGGTCCACATCGCGCTTCGTGAAAGTACGCTCTGGCCATGGACTCTGCTGGTCAATTCAAATGCATGTCACCCTCCCAAGCCATGCAGGCAGACCTGCTGGATCTCCAAGCTAGGCAGGATCAGCTCCTTGTGGCAGTGGACTCTATGGCACACCAGCTAAGGACGCTAGTTGCTTCTCTTCCTGCCTCTATGCAAGCTCCTCAAGCCGATCCTCCTGTTACTCCTCCAGGCAGTTCCGGTCCGGATCCACGGTTCTCGCTGCCATTGCCCTCTCAGTTCTATGGAGACACCAGTGCATGTCGGGGGTTTCTGAACCAATGCCACATTCATTTTACCCTGCACTCCCGAGCATTTCCGTCGGACGGAGCCAAGATTGCATTCATCATATCCCTCCTGACTGGCAAGGCCCTGGCATGGGCTAATCCTATCTGGGAATGTCAGGGACCCGAGACCCAAGATTTCCAGGGGTTTGTGCGAATATTCCGAACTGTTTTCGAGAAGCCAGGGTGAGTCTCGTCGGCAGCCACTGCTATCTTCAACCTTCACCAAGAGGACACCTCCGTGTGCGAATATACGATCCAGTTCCGGATTCTGGCAGGAGAGCAATCCTGGAACAATGAGGCCTTGGTGGCATCCTTTTGGCATGGCTTGTCATCCGAGATCGGCCGCTCGAGACCTGCCTCCTGCCTTGGACGACTTGATTCTGCTTGCCACTTGGGTTGACATAAGGCTGAGGGAGAGATCTCACGAGATTTGTCAGGAGTGTCGGCGTCCTAGACTGGCGCCCAACTTCCAGCAACCCCTCTTGCCTGCTTCTATTGCTTTGCCCGAGGTCCCGATGCAAGTAGACCGACTAAAATTATCGGTCCAGGAGAAACAGCGCAGGCGCACCTCTGGACTTTGCTTATATTGCGGCCTCACTGGCCATGTTGTGTGTCTGTGCCCTCAGAATCCAAAAAACCCCAGCGCCTAGGTTTGGTTGGAGAGACAACCCTGGGCGTCAACACATTGAATCGAGAACTCTATTCCAAACTATTCATTCCCGTAACCATCATTGCTGGGTAGAGGTCCCATCCGGTCTCTGCCTACCTGGACTCTGGCTCTGCAGCCAACTTCATCTGCCAAGACCTTGTAGATCTTCTTCAGTTGCCTACTATCCTGCTTGAAAGGCCGTTGATCATTGCCTTGGTGGATGGACTGCCATTGCCTGACCCAGGTGTGTCCGTAACCAAGCTGTTGAGACTCCAAGTGGGAGCTCTTCATGCTGAGCTCATCTCCCTTTTCATCCTGTACAAGACCGTCAACCCCATGCTGCTGGGTTTGCCTTGGCTCCGTCTGCACGCCCCCGTCCTGGATTCGAACTCTGGAGAGGTTCTCCAGTGGGGTCCGAAGTGTCTTGACCGCTGTCTGGGCCATATCCAGTCACCACAGCCTGCTCCTCTTCAGCCATTGACAGAGTTGCCTTCTTGTTTCTCCATGTTCTCCGATGTCTTCAATAAAAAAGGAGACTGAGACCTTGCCGCCACACCTGGCATACGATTGTCCGATCGACCTGGTTCCTGAATCGTCTCCTCCTCGTGGTAGAGTGTACCCTCTCTCCTTGCCAGAGACCCAGTCCATGTCGGCCTACATTAAGGAGAACCTGGAGAGCGGTTTCATTCGTAAATCCTCATCCCCGGCCGGAGCGGGGTTCTTCTTTGTTAAGAAAAAAGATGGATTGCTACCTTGCATTGACTACCGAGGTCTAAATCAGATCACGGTGAAGAACAGGTACCCTCTGCCCTTGATCTCTGAACTGTTTGTTCGCATACGGGGGGCTAAAAAAATTTCTAAACTGGACCTGCGTGGGGCCTACAATCTGATCCGGATTCGTCGAGGTGACGAGTGGAAGACTGCCTTTAATACTCGTGATGGGCACTACGAATACTTAGTTATGCCCTTCGGCCTATGTAACGCTCCCGCAGTATTTCAAGAATTTGTCAATGACATTTTTCGTGATCTCCTTTATGTTTGTGTTGTGGTGTATCTCGATGCCATTTTGATTTTTTCCCCAGATCCAGTAACTCATCAAAGTCATGTCCGTCAGGTGTTGCTCCGTCTAAGAGAGAATCGCCTTTATACCGAGCTGGAGAAGTGTGTGTTTGAGAAGAAGTCTCTATCCTTCCTGGGCTATATCATCTCCGATCAGGGCCTCAAGATGGACCCCCAGAAGGTAAAGGCTGTCCTGGAGTGGCCACACCTCCAAGGCTTAAGGGCCATACAACGCTTCCTAGGATTCGCCAAATTTTACCGGCTGTTCATTCCCAACTCCTCATCTTTGACTGCTCCTATCTCCACCCTCACTAAAAAGGGTATGAATGCCAAAATGTGGTCTCCGGAGGCTAAAGCCGCATTTGAATCCTTATAAAAAGCCTTCATGTCTGCCTCCATTCTGCACCATCCTGATGTATCCCTACAGTTTTCGTTAGAGTTGGACACTTCCTCGGTTGGTGCTGGTGCACTGTTGTTCCAGAGAGGATCGAAAGGCAAGGCTGTGGTATGTGGCTACTATTCCAAGTTGTTTTCTTCCGCAGAGCGCAACTATTCGATTGGGGATCGGGAGTTACTGGCCATCAAGTTGGCTCTGCAGGAGTGGAGACATCTACTGGAGGGCACGGTTCATCCTATCCTGATCTTCACGGATCACAAGAATTTGACCTACCTACAGACGGCCCAGTGGTTGAATCCTCGTCATGCCAGGTGGTCGTTGTTCTTTGCTCGGTTCCAGTTCGAACTCCAATACCGACCCGCCGACAAGAATGTGAAGGCTAACGCCTTGTCTAGATCTTTTGAAACTGAGGACACTATGGAATCTCCACAGAATATTATTGACCCATCCTGCATCTTCTCTGTGACTCCCCTGCAAGTTAGAAACATTCCTCCGGGAAGGACTTTTGTGCGTCTGGCAGACAGAGGAAGAATTCTTCGCTGGGGTCACAGTTCTAAGCTGGCAGGTCACGTAGGTGCTCGTAAGACCCAAGATCTAATTACCTGTCAGTTCTGGTGGCCCACGCTACCCAAAGACGTTATGGACTTTGTCTCCTCATGCACGGTATGCACAGCAAATAAAGTTGCTCACTCCAGACCTGCTGGCCTGCTTCAGCCACTGCCTGTGCCCGTTTCCCCCTGGCAACATGTCGCTATGGACTTTGTCACTGTTCTTCCTTCTTCTGCGAATTGCAGTGTGATCTGGGTGATGGTGGATCGATTTTCCAAGATGGCTCATATCATCCCCTTGACCGTCCTGCTGTCTGCTACATGATTGGCTGACCTCTTCGTCCAACACATCTTCTGTCTGCACGGCTTGCCCCTGCATATTGTCTCGGACCGAGGGGTCCAGTTCACCTCAAAGTTTTGGAGAGCACTCTGCGGCCTCCTCGGTGGAAAATTGGACTTCTCTTCGGCCTATCATCCCCAGTCCAATGGACAAGTCAAGAGAGTTAACTAGATTATGGAGAACTATCTACGTCACTTTGTTTCCAGGCGCCATGATGATTGGGTGCAGTTGATTCCGTGGGCAGAGTTCTCTTATAATAACCACACCAGTGAGTCGACCACTTCCAGTCCATTCTTCGTCTACTGACCGTAGACGAAGAATGGACTGGAAGTGGTCGACTCAGCATCCTCGTATACCTCTTCCTGTTTCTACTATGTTCCAGGTTCCTGCAGCTGACTCAACCTTCAGGGACTTTCTGCAGATTTGGCAACAGACCCGTTCTTCTATCTTGTTGGCGGTGGACCGCATGAAGAGAAAGAAAACGGGCGCCTCCGTAGTTCCTTCCAGGGACTAAAGTCTGGTTGTCTTCGTACAAATTTGCCCCTAGGTTCCTTGGACCCTTCTAAATCCTGCTACAGATCAACCCGGTATCCTACAAGCTGCGGCTCCCCTCTACCCTCAAGATTCCTAACTCCTTCCATGTCTCCTTGCTGAAACCCGTGGTCCTGAACCGCTACTCCAGGACTCCTAGTTCCGCAGTGGTCCCTGGTGGCTCATCTGGGACTTTTGAAGTAAAGGAGATTCTGGCCACCAAGAAGGTGTGAGGAAGGACATTTTATTTAGTGGATTGGAGGGGGTTCGGCCCAGAAGAGAGGCCTTGGAAGCCAGAGGAGAACATTGATGCTCCTGTCCTCGTCAGGAAGTTTCTCTCCCGCTTTGGTCCCAAGAAGAGGGGGCGTAAGAGGGGGGATACTGTAACGTCTATGGCCACGACCCGTTGTTCTGACTTAAACCGCGACAGCCGTGGCCATGGACATCTTACCTGTGTGCAGTGCCGTCCTCCTGTCAGGCGCCGGCACTTACTTCTGGACATCGAGACTGACTCCTGAGGGCGAGCGCGCCCGCGCGTGCACGGTCTTAAAGGGCCAGTGCGTGCATTTTGCAGGAAGTCTGCAACCTAGCCCAGGATGCCCTGGGCTATAAAGAGGGCTCTGCCCTCTTGCTCTTTGTCAGAGCGTTGTTTGTTACCCATAGTTTGTTGTGCTAATGGTCTCCCAGTGTCTTCCAGTTTCCCAGTGTACCTTGTTCCTGTATCCCGTATCCTGTTTCCGTGTTACCAAGTTCTAGTGCCGTGCTGTGCTGTTGCCGTGCTGTGCTGCAGTCTTCGCTTTTTTTGCTCCGCCTCACCTGACGTCTTCCCGCCATCTGGTCCTGGACGTGCCTCGCTACTGTCTACGTTGCCTCAGGTATCCTCACTGAACTATTGAACTCTGTACTTTACCTGTTTGGCCAGCTGCCATCCCGCTACGCGGTTCGGCCCAGTGGATCCACAACCCGCTTCGTGACACTGGGCCTGCCTTGGCTTCGTCTACACGCTCCGGTTATCGACTGTAATTCTGGAGTAGTCCTCCAATGGGGGCCCAGATGCCTTAGTCGCTACCTGCCACAGGTTCGTCCTGTTTTGCCTCCACTGCCTCAGTCACTTTCCGATCTACCATCTCATTATGCTAGTTTTGTGGACATCTACGACTGCCCTGTTGATTTACTTCCTGGCGCTTCACCACCTCGAGGGCAAGTTTATTCTCTCTCCCTGCCAGAGACGATAGCCATGTCCACCTACGTTAAGGAGAACCTCGAGAGAGGGTTCATCCGGAAATCTTTATCCCCGGTCGAAGCCGGATCCAATGATGGATCTCTTCATCTATGTATCGACTACCGGGGTCTGAACCAAATTACGGTAAAAAATAAGTATCCTCTGCCGCTCATCTCAGAACTTTTTGATAGAATTCGTGGGTCCAAGGTATTCACAAAGCTGGATCTACGTGGAGCATATAACTGGATCCGTATCCGCAAAAGTGACGAATGGAAAACCGCATTTAACACCCGAGACGGCCATTACGAATACCTTGTGATGCCCCATGGACTGTGTAATGCACCAGCTGTGTTCCACGAGTTTGTATATGACATTTTCCGGGATCTGCTGTCTGTTTGTGTGGTGGTCTATCTGGACGGCATCCTGATTTATGACACATCGGAAGCATGTTCGCCGAGTCCTGTCGCGGTTAAGGGGGAATCGCCTATATGCTAAAAGTGAGAAATGTGTGTTCGAGAGAAACTCTCTGCCCTTCCTGGGCTACATTGTATCTGACCATGCTCTCAAGATGGACCCTGAGAAGGTGAGATCTGTCCTAGAGTGGCCACATCCACAGGGCCTTTGGTCCATACAAAGATTTCTGGGATTCGCAAACTTCTATCTGCAATTTATCCCGAACTTCTCATTTCTGACTGCTTCATTCATGGTCCTCACCAAGTAGGGGGTGAATGCCAAGGATTGGTCTCCGGAGGCAGAATCACGTTTCACCTCAGCATCTGTTCTCCATCACCCTGATGCTTCTTGGCAGTTCTTTCTGGAAGGGGACGCATCTTCCGTTGGTGCTGGAGCACTACTATGTCATAAAAACACTAAGGGCAAGATGGTGACATGTGGCTTCCTCTTGAAATTATTCTCTCCGGCAGAACGCAACTATTCCATTGGGGATTGGTAGTTGCAGGCCGTCAAGTTGAGGAATGGAGACACTTGCTGGAGGGTGCGGTTCAACCTATTATCATTTATATGGACCACAAGAACATTACGTACTTACAGTTAACACAATGACTAAATCCTCGCCAAGCCAGGTGGTCGTTGTTCTTCACTCGATTTCAATTCTTGCTCCACTTCCATCCTGCTGATAAGAATGTGAAGGCTGAAGCCCTGCCTCGATCATTTGAGATTAATGACTCTAAGGAAATTCCTCAATATATTATTGATCTGTCTAGGATTATTGTCGCTAACCCGTTGCAAATTAGAGACATTTCTCCTGGAAAGACTTTTGTCCACCTTGCAGACAGGAGGAGAATCCTCCACTGGGGACACAGCTCCAAACTGTAGGGGCACTCAGGTGTTCGAAAGACTCAAGACTTCATAGCCCATCAGTACTGATGGCCCACGCTGCCTATAGCTGTTGCGGACTATGTCTCTTCATGTACGAACTGTGCCTCAAACAAGTCTACCTGCTCCAAACCTACTGGCCTGCTCTGACCCCTGCTGTCCTTGATGCTCATTGGCAGCATATCGCCATGGACATAATTACAGACCTTCCCCCTCAGCTGGATGTACTACGGTCTGGATAGTAGTGGATAGTTTCTATAAAATGGCACATTTTATTCCATTGACTTGTCTTCCATCTGCTCCTCATCTGTCAAATCTGTTTATTCTACAAATCTTCTGTCTGCACAGACTTCCTCTGCATATTGTCTCGGATTGGGGTGTACAGTTTATGTCCAAGTTCTGGAGAGCCCTGTGCAACCTGCTAGATGTTAAGCTGGACATCTCTTCGGCCTATCAATCGCATTCCAATGGTCAAGTGGAAAGGACCAATCAAATTTTGGAGAATTACCTTCCTCATTTTGTTTCCACCCAACACGACAATTGGCTATAACTTCTGCCTTGTGCAGAATTCTCGTACAACAATCACACAAGTGAATCTTCTGCCTCGTCTCCTTTCTACATTGTGTACAGCCAGTATCCTTGAGTTCCTCTTTCTGTGCCAGCCATGACTCAAGTACCGCCGCTGTTGCCGGTGTTTCCGCTCCAGCAGAAGTCCCTGATTTCACTATGTCCATATATGGACACAGTGATGTCAGGGACTTCTGAAGCAGAATCCCCAGTGCTGCGGCCGGTGTTTCCGCTCCAGGAGAAGTCCCTGACTTTACTGTCCATATATGGACAGTGAAGTCAGGAACTTCTCCTGGAAAGGTGGCGCTATCTACAGAACGGTAGAGGGTACCATCTATGGGGGGGGGGGGGTGCTGTGTAGAACTACCTACAGAGGGCTGTGTGGCATTACCTACAGGGTGTTGTGTGGCATTACCTACAGGGTGTTGTGTGGCATTACCTACAGGGGGACTGTGTGGCATTACCTACAGGGGGCTGTCTGGCACTACCTACAGGGGGCTGTCTGGCATTACCTACAGGGGCTGTGTGGCATTACCTACAGGGGGCTGTGTGGCACTACCTACAAGGGGAGCTGTGTGGCAGTACCTACAAGGGGGCTGTGTGGCATAACCTACAGGGGGCTGTGTGGCATTACCTACAGCGGGCTGTGTGGCATTACCAACAGGGGGCTGTGTGGCACTAACTACAACGGGGGCTGTGAGGTACCACCTACAGGGGGGCTGTGGCAGTATCTACAGAGGGAAATGTGTGGCATTATCTACAGAGGTAAGTGTGTGGCAAAAAAATTTACAAATGTAATTCATCCATTTTCAAAACGGACAAGGAAAAAAGCGGAAGCAAAATGGGGCAAAATCGGCCGTTAAAAACAGAAACACGGCCCGGAACGCAAACGGAACGGATGCAAAACGTATGCAAAACGACCGAGAAAAATGGACCAAAACGGCCGTCACTCGGACCCTGTCATCTGAATAGAAGCTAAATGTCACGTTTCATTGATCTGCTTTTTACTTTCTGCCATACTACCTTTAATACATATGTGGCTTGTTTTTCCTAATCATGTATTTATTCACACAATATCTCATTTCTGTTAGACCTTATTCACATGACAGGGTTTCCCGGCCATGTGATGGCCATTCATAAAATGGCCATCACACGGCCGCAGTAGGAACAATAGACCCCTAATTGGGCTATTCACACGACCGATTATTTGACGGCCCGGGAAACCCGGCCGTCAAAAAATGGGACAGGCTCCTATAGAAGACTATGAGGCCGGGTAATACACGGCCATCACTGGAATGTGTTCCGAGTGACGGCCGTGTCTTCCGTCGCTCGCTCTCTCTCCTTCTCCTCCTCACAGTGCGAAGTGCATATGAGGAGGAGGAGGGTAATTTTTTGCTCCCTGTATGAGCGGAATCCTCAATCCCCGGGCACAGCTTCGGCAACAATGAAGTCAGGGACTTCTGGAGCGGAAACACCGGCCACAGGGTCGGGAATTCTGCTTCAGAAGTGCCTGACGTCACTCTGTCCAGTGACGTCAGGCACTTCTGTAGCAGAATCCCCGACCCTGTGGCCGGTGTTTCCACTCCAGGAGAAATCCCTGACTTCACTGTGTCCATATATGGACACAGTAACGTCAAGCACTTCTGAGGCGTTATCCCCAACCCTGTGGCCATTGTCTCCGCTCCAGGAGAAGTCCCTGACTTCACTGTGTCCATATATGGACATTGAAGTCAAAGACTTCTCCTGCAATGGTGGCGCTATCTACAGACAGGTAGGGGGGTGCCATCTATGGGGGGTGCTGTGTAAAACTACCTACAGGGGGCTGTGTGGCATTACCTATGGAGGGCTGTGTGGCATTACCTATGGGGGGTTGTGTGCCATTACCGACAGGGGGCTGTGTAGCATTACCTACAGGGGGCTGTGTGGCACTACGTACAGGGGGCTGTGTGGCACTACCTACAGAGGGCTGTGTGGCACTACCTACAGGGGGCTGTGTGGCATTACAGGGGGCTGTGTGGCATTACAGGGGGTTGTGTGGCACTACCTACTGGGGGCTGTGAGCCACTACCTACAGGGGGCTGTGTGGCATTACAGGGGGCTGTGTGGCACTACCTACAGGGGCTGTGTGGCACTACCTACAGGGGGCTGTGTGGCACTACCTACAGGGGCTGTGTGGCATTATAGGGGGCTGTGTGGCATTACAGGGGGCTGTGTGGTTTTACCTGCAGGGGGCTGTGTGGCACTACGTACAGGGGGCTGTGTGGCACTACCTACCGGGTGCTGTGTCGCACTACCTACAGGGGGGCTGTGGCAGTATCTACAGAGGGCAGTGTGTGGCAAAAAATTTACAGATTAAATTCATCCGATTTTAAAGCGGACAGGGAAAAAAACAGATGCAAAACGGGTCAAAATCGGCCTTTAAAAACGGCAACACGGCCCGGAACGAAATCGGAACGGATGCAAAACAGCCGGGAAAAACGGTCCAAAACAGCAGTTTTTATCGGCCGACTCTCGGACCCTGTCGTTTGAATAGAGCCTAGTCTTATTTCTCAAAAACTAATAAAAGGACTGTTGAAAGAAAAAAAAAAACAAGCTTTATTCAGAGTCACTGTACGGAGATATTTTTTTGGTCACTGTATGTGGGTATTATTCAGTCCCCATATGCCAGTATTATTTATTTACTGTATGGGGAAACAATTCAGTCACAGTCTGGCTGTTTTGTTTGGTCAGTGAAGTTAAAGAGGCTCTGTCACCAGATTTTGCAACCCCTATCTGCTATTGCAGTAGATCGGCACTGCAATGTAGATAAGAGTAACGTTTTTATTTTTAAAAAACGAGCATTTTTGGCCAAGTTATGACCATTTTTGTATTTATGCAAATGAGGCTTGCAAAAGTCCAACTGGGCGTGTTTAAAGTAAAAGTCCGACTGGGCGTGTATTATGTGTGTTACATCTGGGCGTGTTTACTACTTTTACTAGCTGGGCGTTCTGACGAGAAGTATCACCCACTTCTCTTCTGAACGCCCAGCTTCTGGCAGTGCAGACACACAGCGTGTTCTCGAGAGATCACGCTGTGTCGTCGCTCACTTCCTGCCCCAGGTCCTGCATCGTGTCGGACGAGCGAGGACACATCGGCACCAGAGGCTACAGTTGTTTCTGCCGCAGCATCGGCGTTTGCAGGTAAGTCGATGTAGCTACTTACCTGCAAACTCTGATGCTGCTGCAGAATCAACTGTAGCCTCTGGTGCCGATGTGGCCGACACGATGCAGGACCTGGGGCAGGAAGTGAGTGACGTCACAGCGTGATCTCTCGAGAACACGCTGTGTGTCTGCACTGCCAGAAGCTGGGTGTTAACGGACAGAAGTGGATGATGCTGATTCGTCAGCATCATACACTCCCATTCCTAACGCCCAGCTAGTAAAAGAAGTAAATACGCCCCGATGTACACACACAATACACGCCCAGTTGTACTTTTACTGTAAACACGCCCAGTTGTACTTTTAGCAAGCCTCATTTGCATAAATACAAAAATGGTCATAACTTGGCCAAAAATGCTCGTTTTTTAAAAATAAAAACGTTACTGTAATCTACATTGCAGTGCCTATCTGCTGCAATAGCAGATAGGGGTTGCAAAATCTCGTGACAGAGCCTCTTTAAGAAGAAAAAAAAAAAGTGTGTAGTCCTCTAAACGAATTTCTCTAGAAATGGCTCTGAACTGTAGCTGCGAACAGTTTTAGGTCTGTACAGGTTTTCAGCTTCCAGATGTCAACAAAAATGTATTCATTCACTATCAACACGCAGAGATCTTGAAAATGGTGAGCATAATCTAATGAATAAGATTTATTTACAGTATGTAAGAATGGACAATCTTTTGAAAGGGTCTGTGTGGTAATAGATACTTTTTTTTTAGTAAATACAACTTATCATTCCTTTAGACATTGCCATAGGCTTAGAAGTACTGAACGCTGTTGTAGTCTGTGAGGTAAAGCCTGCAGAATCATCCAAGCTCTTATTACATTGTCTCACAAGACAGCAAGAAAGAGGAAACGAAAGTGAAACAAACGATGATCAAGAGAAATGAAACCTAGCATGCAGTTGTACCATAGAGCACAGATTTTAGGACATTACTATACAGTTCATCCTATAGAGCAGGGGTTATAAACCGCCAGCAAAAATTAAAACAGTGCTTATCACTATACTGAAATGACCCTGAATTCTTAAGGCAAATAAGAACAACTGCATTAATTTAGGAGAACACTTCTATGTTAATCCCAGTAATGTAGTGTTTCTCATGTTACTATTTGGTATGAAAATTTAGAGAAAAAAATAAGGGAGGAAACCTCCAGCTCACCAATCCTGCGTCTCAGATGCAAAACCTCGCTCGGATCCCCGTGATGGCCCACGGTAGATAATGCAGGAGAAAAGACAGAAATGATCCAGCACTGTATGAGGATAAAAGGGATACTACATTGGCTCGGGCAACAGCCCGCATTATAAACCACCCTGACACTGCGTCTCTTGCCAATTTTTAATACTATTTTTGATTCAATAAAAGTGGGAACATAGTATCCCTTTTATCCTCATACAGCGCTAGATCATTTCTCTCTTTTCTCCTGTATGAAAATTTACCAATGGATGAACATCCATATTCCAGGGCCATTATTGCTAATAAACCATTTCAATATATTCCTGTTGGCCATCTCTAGTCATGTGTTTCCTCCCTTTTGAACCTCCCATGAGACTCTGATGCCATTGATAATAGTTTCATAATCACAGCCAACATTAATGTACATGGAACTGAAAATTAAAACAAATAAAACTTACTACTGGGATTCTTGAGGAGCCTGCGGAGCAGGAGCAGGCTGTATATTTACATCATCCTGGCCAGGGTCTCGATGCTGCTCATCTCCCATCCTGGTGTTGAATTGGTTATTATTTCCTTGAGACTGGTGGTTGTTTTGAATTCTGCTCCCATTTCCACCTCTGCTATATGTACTTTTTCCATACATACTGTGCTGCTTTCTTATTCTCTGGGGAAGTAGTGATACAAGTACTGTGACTAGTGACAGCAGATCAGTCATGCAGCTTGCTCCACTCCCTTTTACTGCCTTTTTCTCTTTAACCAGCCTCAGGGAGTTTCCACTCCCTCTATTAGGAAATAAAAGTAAGAAGATTATTTTTTATACTTAAAAAAAAAGACTAAATACTGAATGCTCAATGCATGAATTTAAAAAATGTATTCATGCTTATGCATAAAAAAGCAACTTTGGTAACTTTGAACACTTAAAGTGTAGCTAAACGTTCAACAAACTTCTGACATGTCATAGTGACATGTCAGAAGTTTGGATTGGTGGGGGTCCGAGCACTGAGACCCCCACCAATCGCTAGAACGAAGCAGCTGAAGCCCTCGTGTGAGCGCTCAGCTGCTTCATTTCTGTTTGGCTTTATCCGGAAAGCCGATGTATTAGAGTACGGGCTCATAAACTTTCTATTGAGTCCGTACACTGACACATTTATTTCCGGAAAAAGCCAAACAGACACGAAGCGGCTGAGCACTCACACGAGGGCTTCAGCTGCTTCGTTCTAGCGATTGGTGGGGGTCTCCGTGCTCGGACCCCCACCAATCCAAACTTCTGTCAAGTTTGTCAAACGTTTAGCTACACTTTAATGTAAGTTTCACCGGTGGTTTTCTCAAGAGCAAGGTTGAGAAAGCCACAGGCGAAACATACATAAAGGGCTTGTCCAGTTTCCAGGCCACATCGCTGCCGGGTCAGTGCGTCTCCGTGTGGTCTTACCCTTAGAGGATTGCTCCTAAAGCAGTTTTTTACAACATATTAGTTACTGTGGTCCCGAAGGTGTACCATCACTTTATCTTTCATAGAAATCAGGGAGTTTTTAAGTCACATGTAGTCAATATAAAATGTGTGTCAAATAGAATCTGTGCAGAGTTTTTATTGCATGAATTAGGGGGGATTCACACGAGCGTGTATTCGGTCCGTGCGGGCCGCGTGGTTTTTCACGCGCCACGCACAGACCAATACAAGTCTATGGGGCAGTACAGACAGTCCGTGCTTTTTGCGCAGCGTTTGTCAGCTGCGCAAAAAGCGCGACAGGTTCAATATCTCCGCGTATTTCGCGCATCACGCACCTATTGAAGTCAATGGGTGCGTGAAAACCACGCAGGTCGCACGGAAGCACTTCCGTGCGAACCGACTGAAACAGCGCACCAGCTGTCAAAAGGATGAATGTAACCAGAAAAGCACCACGTGTTTCCAAACATCCAAATGGAGTGTCTTTGAGATGAGCGAACCCGGACAATCGAACCGAACTTCACCGGGTTCGGCCGAACTCGTTTTGGCCGAACCCGGCAAAAAAATGTCCGGTACGCGACGTCCGGAGATAGTCACTGTCCAGGGTGCTGAAAGAGTTAAACTGTTTCAGCACCATGGACAGTGACTACCGATCCCAATAAACATGAACCTGTAAAAAAAAACGAAGTTCTGACTTACCGATAACTCCCGGCTTCTTCCTCCAGTCTGACCTACCGGGATGACAATTCAGTCCAAGTGACAGCTCCAGCCAATCACAGGCCAAGCACAGGCTGCAGCGGTCACATGGACTGCCGCGTCATCCAGGGAGGTGGGGCCCGATGTCAAGAGAGGCGCGTCACCAAGGACGCGTCACCAAGGACGCGTCACCAAGGCAACGGCCGGGAAGTTCTCGGTAAGTACGAACTTTTTCTTTTTTTTTAACAGGTTGCTGTATATTGTGTTCGGCATTCACTGTCGAGGGTGCTGAAAGAGTTACTGCCGATCAGTTAGCTCTTTCAGTACCTTGGACAGTGACGGGCGTCGACTAGCCTCATCTCTATGATGGCGGCTGCGCGAAAATCACGCAGCCGCGCATCATACACGGATGACACACGCAGCTGTCAAATGGTTTTTGCGCGCGCAAAACGCTGCGTTGTTTGCGCGCGCAAAAATGCAACGTCCGTCTGTATCTGCCCTTAATGTGCAGCTCTAGTTTAATAAGGTGAACTGTCCAAAGTTATATTTAACAATATGTTGTCCTTATTTACACATTTACTTAGTAGAAGCTGCACAAAAATCTTAATAAAGGCAAATTTTCAGAGGTCTGACATTAGCAATTAATCAGTTGTGAAATACATGTTTAGAAATTAGCTGTCAAAGGGAGAAAATGTGATTGTTATACTTCACTGACATTTAACTAGGTTTTTTTAGCAACCAAATCTCCAAGAAATTAAAATGTACAAATAACATGGGAGCGCTAGATGAATCAGCATTGACTTGTAATAAAGGTGTTAATAAAATAAGAATCAGCAAAATCTCAGGCATTTATGAAGTTTATTTTCATTATCAGATATAAGTTGTGTAACTGATATTGCAGTGTTCTTAGTTATATGTTTTCTATTTCTATTTAAAGGAGTTATCTCACAAATAATTTTCATACCAAAAATACAGAAAGGTTAATAGCTATTTTAGAGGAAATTGGCAGTGTATATTGCATTTAAAAATACATTTCTCATCTTTATAGCTTCCCTGTGTCTCCCTTGGTGCTGCTGCTAATTTGTGCTGCTGGGGGAGGGGCTCTGAGCAGAATCAGTCTCCTTCCCTGTCTGACAGCTGTCAATATAGTTCCTTCTAAGGCCCTGTTCACACAGAGTTTTTTTACACATTTTTGACATGGAAGCCGCATCGGAAAACGCGTCAAAAAACATCCGAAAATGCCTCCCGTTTTTGCCTGTGGTGCTCAATAGGCACAAGCAAAAAACTCAGCGAAAAACGTGGCAAACTGCGTGCAGGCAGATCAAAATCTGCCTCAAAATTCCAAACAGAATTTTGAGGCAGAATTTGCTGCCTGCAAAAAACTCTGTGTGAACAAGACCTTACTTTCCCGGCAGGCAATGTGGGATCCAGAGTAGTGAAGATACATAGTGTGTGACTTCCACATTGTGCTCTCCTTTAGAAACCAATGAAAATATAATAAAATAAAACAATAAGACTGAGTTGGCATGTGAAGGGTTCATATCTGAATCTGAGTGAGAATACCTGTCCACCAGCACTCAGCTCATTAGGTGCATGTGCTCATTGATATACACTTTGAACACAAAGTGGCACCATACAATGTGTCACGGCTATGAGGTATGTGGACCCCCTGGGCCGCTCCGCCATAGCGTAGTAGCAGCTGATCAAACAAAATGTCAATGACAGTCACTAGGGAGAAAGTACCTGGGTTGCCTGCTTGTGCCGTATAATCAGAAGCAGGCTGGTGCCGGACTATCCGACCTTGTCTCGGATATTTGACTTGAACACAGAAGTCGTCTCGGACAATGGACTTGAACACAGAAGTCGTCATGGACAATGGACTTGGCAAGGACACCGGACACAGATGGTGAAGTCGTCTCAGACACTTGACTTGAACACAGAAGTCGTCTCAAACAATCGACTTGAACACAGAAGTCGTCTCGGACAATGGACTTGAACACAGAAGTCGTCTTAGTTAATGGACTTGAACACTGAAGTCATCTCGGACAATGGACACAGATACTGGACACGGAATACAGGATAAGGGATACAGGGTACAGCTAAGGAACCATTTGGATGACAAACACTGGGAAAACACAAGATTGCTCAAGCAAAAAGGAAGTGTGCAGGGTTCCTTTTAAAGTCCTGGGTATGCTGGGATTGGCTTGGGGTGAATTTCCTGGTGCGTGCGCTGGCCATTTAAGACTTGGGACGAGCGTGCGCATGCACCCTGCGGGCAACAGCAGGAGGATAAAGCAGTGTGCACTGGCGTCTCAGTGGGAGGAGTTTCCGGCCAGGATCCAGAGGCCTGCTTTTGCGGCTGCCGGTAGGTGGTATATGCCGGCGGTCAGCGACAGTATCCCTCGCCTTACGTCTCCTCTTCTTAAGTCCAGAGCGTAGGAAGAATTTTTTTAAGAGAGCTAAGTAATCCACATTATCTTCAGGCTCCCAAGACCTCTCCTCAGGACCGAAAGCCTTCCAATCTTCCAGGTAGAGTGTCCCCCCTCCTACCTTGTTGTAGTCCAGGATCTCTTTTACCTCAAAGACTTTCTAAGCACCACTGGGAGAAATTTAAGAACCAAGAGATTTACTGTATCATCGACCGCGGGCGACATAACTTTTAACTGAATTGTTTTTGTGTAATAGCATGTCAATGGCAAACATTGTTCATTTTTTATGATTTATACAATGAATATAATATTTATAAATATAATATAATATTTAACGGTGAGACAACCCCATTAAGCAATTAATTAAGATAATTTTGCATGCATGTTTTATTTTCCAATAACATTATGCAGTAAGCTCCCTCTAGTGGTGGCGGCAAGTAGACAGCATGTTCTCTCTTAGATCTATGTCTTTGCAGTACATTAAGAGCTCTATATCAGATAAACAAAGCTTCATCCACTATAAACATATAGTAAGAAATTAATCTGACTACAAAGGTGAAGACTTCTTTGTTCTGAGGGATAGCTATTTGCATACATTAAAGTATTGATAGACCATGAACTGGTAGTGTCATGGAAAGGGTTGAAGGATGTTAATAAAAGCAACATTTACCTTACCATTTAGCTAAGTCTTATGAGCACATTTGTTAGAAGAGTGTAGCGTCCATGGCTGTGGGCCGTTCGGTTTACTCACCTCCCGAGGCCTGCAGCCAAGGATCAGTGAGCGCTGGTCCCCATCTCCTTCCTAGGAGACTCCAGCGCTCACTTCCGCTCCGGTCCGCTGTGTCCCGTAGGGCCAGCGTGCACATGAAAACAATTATCATCATCAACTCCTGGACTATAAGAGGGTCCCTGCCCTTCTGATCCTTGCCTGAGCGTTGTTAGTGTATCCCAAGTTTGTCTTGCAAATGGTCCCTTAGTGTTTCCCGTTCCAGTTGTTACCCGTGCCCTGTTACCTGTTCCTGTATCTCGTGCTGTGTTCTTGTTCCTGTGCTTACTAGTGTTGGAGTCGTGTCTACTGCACCTGCTGTCGTTTGCCACGTCTTGTGTTATCCGCCACGTCCTGTGTCATCCGCAACGTCCTATGTCATCTGCCACATCCAGTGTCATCTTCCACGTCCAGTGTGATTCGCCACGTCTGGCGCAACCTGCGGCACCTGCTGTCATCTGTCACGTCTGACGTTACCTGCTGCACCCACATCCATCCGTGCCAGAGCTGCGGCCACTGTCTGGACTATCCAGGTACCCTAGTGTGGGACTTTGTATTAATGGGTGCTCTGTTGTTTGGCCAGCTGCCTCCCCAATATGGCGGTGCGGCCTAGTGGGTCCACATACCCACATACCGTGACAGTAGGCTCAGGCCATGGAACCCGCTGCTCAACCTGAGACCTTGACGACACGAGCCATGCTGGCCGAGATGCAAGAGCTCCAGTCACGGCAAGACCAACTCCTCCTGTCCGTGAACGCCATTGCCCATCGGCTGGTTGCTCCAACCACAGTCGTCCCCGCACCCATTCCTGCTGTTCCTCCTGATCCACTTCCTGTCTATACCAGTGCCGATCCCCTGTGCTTCTTGCCGCTACCTCCACGCTATGACGGAGACCCGAGGACCTGCAGGGGATTCTTGAATCAGTGCCGGATACACTTCAGACTACATGCCAGGGCCTTCTCTTATGATGACGTCAGGCTCGACTTCATCATCTCTCTCCTTACTGGCAAAGCCCTGGCATGGGAAAATCCTCTGTGGGAACATCAGGGGCCAGAGACTCGTGACTTGCAGTGCTTCTTATGGATTTTCCGCACGATCTTTGAGGAACCTGGCAGAGTTTCTTCGGCTGCTACATTCCTGCTGACCCTACACCAGGGAGACCTCTCCGTGGGCGAGTATGCCATTCAGTTTCATACCCCGGCTTCTGAATTAACCTGAAACAAGGAGGCTTTGGTGGCCACTTTCAGGCAGGAACTGTCTTCTGGGATTAAGGATGAGCTGGTCGCTCGCGATCTGCCATCTCCCCTGGACGATCTTATCCTACTTGCCACCAGGGTTGACATGAGGATCTGGGTGCGTTCCCAAGAGATTCTCCGGGAGAGAGAACTTCCTAGGCTGGATTTTACTTTCCAGCAATCTTTACTATCCTCCTCAGTCGTTCCACCAGAGGATCCTATGCAGATGAACTGTGTCAAATTGTCTACCCAGGAGATACAACGCAGACGCACTTCTGTACTGCGGCCTTGGAGGCCATATTGTGAGTCTGTGTCCCCAGAGGCCAGAGAGACCCCAGTGCCTAAGATTGGTTGGAGAGGTAACCTTAGGTGGAACAGTTCAAAATAAAGCATTCTGTTCCAAGTTGACTATTCCTGTGACCCTAGTATCCGGCGAGAGGACGCATCGGGTTTCTTCCTATCTAGACTCCGGGTCCGCAGCAAACTTCATTCAAAAGGAGCTAATGGATCATCTCCATTTGCCCACAGATCCCCTGGAGACATCTTTGGCTGTTGCAGTGAATGGACTGCCTCTGCCTGATCCGATCGTTTCTAAAACCAAGCCGTTGAAGCTCCAGTTTGGAGTCCTTCATTCTGAAATTATTTCTTTCCTTGTTTTGCCCAAGGCCATCAATCCTGTTCTGCTGTGCCTGGCTTGCCTTCGACTGCATGCCCCAGTCCTGGACTGGAGTTCTGTAGAGGTTCTCCAATGGTCAATTGTCAATGGTGCCTCGGTCATTGTCTGTTGCAGATTCATCCTGTCCAGCCTCCTCTGCCTCAATCATTGGCGGGACTGCCCCCCCCCCATTTCGCTCAGTTTGAAGATGTCTTCAGCAAAAGGGAGGCTGAAACGCTGCCTCCACATCGTACTTATGACTGCCCTATTGAACTCGTTCCTAATGCCTCTCTCCCCGAGGACGGGTATATCCTCTCTCCTTGCCAGAGTCTCTATCCATGTCAGCCTATATCAAGGAGAATTTGGAGAAGAGTTTCATACAAAAGTCTTCCTCCCCTGCCGGGGCTGGGTTCTTCTTTGTTTAAAAAGAAAGACGCATCCTTTCGACCCTGCATTGACTACCGTGGTCTCAACCACATCACGGTCAAGAACAAATACCTGTTGCCACTTATATCTAAACTTTTTGACCGTATACGAGGAGCCAGAATTTTTTCTAAACTAGACTTGCGTGGGGCTTATAATTTGATCCGAATCCGTGAAGGGGATGAGTTGAAGACGGCATTCAATACTCGAGACGGGCACTATGAATACCTGGTGATGCCATTTGGACTGTGTAACTCTCCTGCGGTCTTCCAGGAATTCGTTAATGATGTCTTCCGAGATCTCCTCTATATCTGTGTTGTAGTTTATCGCGATGATATTTTGATTTTCTCCCCAGATCCGACGACTCACCAGAGGCATGTACGTCAGATTCTACTACGATTAAGGGAGAACCGTTTAGAGGCCAAGCTGGAGAAGTGCGTCTTTGAGAAGAGTTCTCTGCCCTTCCTGGGCTACATCATCTCGGATCAAGGCCTTGAGATGGATCCTGAGAAAGAGAGAGCTGTCCTGGAGTTGCCACATCCTCAAGGCCTGAGGTCCATACAGCATTTCCTGGGATTCGCCAATTTCTACCGGAAGTTCTCAAACTTCTCATCACTAACAGCTCCCATCTCTACCCTTACCAAGAAGGGTGTGAACGCCAAGGTGTGGACTCCAGAGGCAGAGTTCGGATTTTCTAGTCTCAAAAAAGCCTTCACTTCAGCCTCGATCCTCCATCATCCTGGCGTATCTCGGCAGTTTTCATTGGAGGTGGACGCTTCTTCTGTTGGTGCAGGTGCACTTCTGTTCCAGAGGAGCTCCAAAGGAAAGGCAGTAGTATGTGACTACTACTCGAGACTTTTTTCTTCTGCAGAGCGCAATTACTCTATTGGGGATCGGGAGCTACTGGCCATCAAATTGGCTCTGGAGGAGTGGAGACATCTGCTAGAGGGTGCAGCTCACCCCATCCTGATCTACACTGACCACAAGAACCTCACCTACCTTCAGTCCGCTCAATGACTAAATCTCCATCAAGCCAGGTGGTCGTTGTTCTTCACCCGTTTCCAAATTCTGCTCCACTACCGTCCTGCTGACAAGAATGTGAGGGCCGATGCCCTGTCCAGGTCATTTGAGACGGATGACATGGTGGAGTCCCTTCAAAGTATCATAGACCCGTCCTGCACTGTCACTGTCAATCCTTTGTAGGTTAGAGATATCCCTCCGGGGAGGACTTTTGTTCAGTTGGCAGACAGGAGAAGAATTCTCCGCTGGGGACACAGTTCTAAACTGGCTGGGCACGCTGGTGTTCGTAAAACCCGAGACCTGATTGCTCGTCACTTCTGGCTGCCCACGCTACCCAAAGATGTTGTGGACTTTGTCTCTTCTTGCACGGTGTGTGCTTCTAACAAAGTTACTCACTCCAAGCCTGCCGGCCTGCCTCAACCTCTGCCTGTCCCCAATGCCCCCTGCTAGCGCATTGCGATGGACTTTGTCACAGACCTTCCTCCCTCAGCAGGAGGCAACACTGTCTGGGTGGTGGTGGACCGGTTATCGAAGATGGCACATTTTATCCCGCTAACCAGCCTACCTACTGCTCCCCAACTGATGAGTCTTTTCATTCAGCACATCTTTCGGTTGCATGGCTTTCCCTTTCACGTTGTGTCCGATCGGGGGGTTCAGTTTACCTCAAAGTTCTGGAGAGCCCTCTGTAAACTCCTGGATGTGAGATTGGACTTTTCCTTGGCCTATCGCCGAGTCGAGAGGATCAACCAGATCATGGAGAATTATCTCTGCCACTTCATCTACTTACAGCATAATAACTAGGTACAGCTTCTTCCATGGGCCGAGTTCTCGTACAACAACCACACAAGCGAGTTCACCACTTCCACTCCGTTTTACATTGTGTACAGTCAACATCCTAGAGTCCCTCTTCCAGTGTCGACTACATCTCAGGTACCCGCTGCTGACTCTGCATTTGGGGACTTTCTGCAAATCTGGCAACAGACCCGGTCCTCTATTTTGCTGGCAGTCGATCGCATAAAGCGAAAAGTGGATACAAAAAGAAGAGAGCCACCTGAGTATCTTCCAGGTACCAAAGTCTTGCTGTCCTAACGGAACATTCATTTGAAGGTGCCTTCATACAAGTTTTCTCCCAGGTTCTTCTGTCCTTTTGAGATTCTGCAACAGGTAAACCCTATCTCCTATAAGCTGCGGCTGCCTCCTACCCTCAGAATCCCCAACTTCTTTCATGTGTCCCTCCTGAAACCAGTGGTCCTGAACCGCTACACCAAGACTTCCAGTTCCACAGTTGCTCCCAGCGGTTCTTCTGATGTGTTCGAGGTGAGGGAGATCCTGGACTGCAAAAGGGTAGGAGGAAGGACTTTCTATTTGGTGGACTGGAGAGGGTTTGGTCCCGAGGAGAGGTCCTGGGAGCTGGAGGAGAACCTCGATGCCCCTGCTCTCATTAAGAAGTTCCTTTCTCGCTCTGGCCCCAAGAAGAGGGGGCGTAAGAGGGGGTATACTGTAGCGTCCATGACCGCGGGCCATCAGGTTTACTCACCTCCCGACGCCCGCAGCCATGGATCAGTGAGCACTGGTCCCCATCTCCTTCCCAGGAGATGCCAGCGCTCACTTCTGCTCCAGTCCAATGTCCCATGAAAACAATCATCATCATCAACTCACATGATTTCCTGGATTATAAGAGGGCCCCTGCCCTTCTGATCCTTGCCTGAGTGTTATTAGTGTATCCCAAGTCTGTCTTGCAAATGGTCCCTTAGTGTTTCCCGTTCCAGTTGTTACCCGTGCCCTGTTACCTGTTCCTGTATCCCGTGCTGTGTTCTTGTTCCTGTGCCTACTAGTGTTGGAGTAGTGTCTACTGCACCTGCTGTCGTTTGCCACATCCTATGTCATCCACCACGTCCTTTTTCATCCGCCACGTCCTGTGTCATCTGCCACGTGCAGTGTCATCTTCCACATCCAGTGTGATTCGCCACGTCTGGCGCAACCTGCGGCACCTGCTGTCATCCGCTACGTCTGGCGTTACCTGCTGCACCCACATCCATCCGTGCCAGAGCTGCGGCCACTGTCTGGACTAGCCAGGTACCCTAGTGCGGGACTTTGTATTACTGGGGTGCTCTGTTGTTTGGCCAGCTGCCTCCCCGCTATGGCGGTGCGGCCTAGTGGGTCCACATACCCACATACCGTGACAAAGAGTATAAGGCTGGGTTCACACAACCTATTTTCAGGCGTAAACGAGGCATTTTACGCCTCGAATTACGCCTGAAAACACGGGTCCAATACGTCGGCAAACATCTGCCCATTCATTTCAATGGGTTTGCCGACGTACTGTGCCGACGACCTGTAATTTTACGCGTCGCTGTTAAAAGACGGCGCGTAAAATGACAGCCTCGTCAAAGAAGTGCAGGACACTTCTTGGGACGTAATTTGAGCCGTCTTTCATTGACTTCAATGAAGAACAGCTCCAAATTACGTCCGTAATGGACGCCTCGCAAAACGCGAGTACGAGCAATTACGTCTGAAATGCAGGAGCTGTTTTCTCCTGAAAACAGCTCCGTAATTTCAGCCGTAATTGTCGTTATCGTGTGCACATACCCTTATAGTATCATTTTTCTTGTATGAAATATCGACATATTTGGCACTTTATTAGTCTGAGACACTGTGAAAAGATTTTTTTAAGATGCATATTTATAAAAGACGTAACTATAATAGACTATATTTAGAATGTATGAAGTTGAAGCTATAATAAATGTTAAAAGGCAAAGGAACAATTCATAATTGATCCCGAAAATAATAAAAAAAAGTATGGATTTCAGCTTAAACAGGAGAAAATAAATGTTTTTTCCGGGGTCAACGATTCTATGAACAGAAAGGAACTTGGCAGCCATGACAAATGTAGTTAATGCTTAATGGCACAAATGCATTTTTAAGGAAATCTATCAATAGAAAATTACCTCCTTTGTTCATTTTTTTAAGGTGTTTATCTTTGTTTTTGTTGTAGTTATCAATTTAAAAGTGTATTGCAAAATCATTATTATCACTGCAATTTTCACACTGGCCTTCAGTTGTCACTACAACATCCATTTACACATGAGCAGGATTGTAGTGCTTTTCAGCGTTGGTGTAAAAAGCTAATGATAGCAGAAAGAATACAATATATGTATGAGTATACATCACAATAACTCATGGTGAAGTCTGTCATTATTGCGTTCAGATGCGACCTCGATCAGTAGCTGTTGCGGTCATCACAGTCCCAGTTGGACAGAAATGCATTTGTTCATGGCCTTATTTAGACATAGTTGTACATGGCTATTGGGGCCATTGTCGGATGTGCCCACAGTTGGTTTTGGTCAGTTACAATTGCAGTCTACAACATTTACTATCGTACACAGTCAATCATGGACTGACTGCTTTTGCAGTCCGCTACAGTGGCAAATGCTGTGGTTGGACATGATTGTGTTTGGTCAAGGTTGGACAAGATCACACAAGATCACATTTGATCAGTAATGGCTAGACAAACAGCGTGTCAAAGTAGGTCACAGTCACACGATCATGGTTGGGCATGGTATTGGGAGGACATGATCAAAGTCTGTAGCCGTTGGTTCCAGTAGAACACAATATGGCTTATGGTTGGGGTTGGGGTTCATTTTGGCCCTAGTTGGATGAGGTCATCACCTATTCCATATGAACATACCTGCAGACACAGTAAGTTGTAGCAAGTCATTGCCAATGGGAAGAAGTTTGTATCTGTGACCAAAAGACATATATTTTTTTAGGGTGATACTCTCCCCTAGTTTCACATTTTGGCTAAGCTTATTTTCAGAAACATATATTTATAAGCTTTATTACGTTTCATAGCTGTCTAAAACCACACCCGTAAATGTGGAAGTGGTAATAAATCTAGGCTTTAAATATAGAGATTAATATGTTACGGAATTTTATTACCATTGATATAGATTTAGAGAAAAAGAGTTGCAATTGTATTCTCTGCATCTATCAATAATACTGAAATTATTTGCACAATAAATGTTTAATGGCGGGCTGTTGGAAATCTATAAAATAATACTGGGTTTTATGAAGAAAAAAAAAAGCAAATTAAGTTAAATGTAGCAGAAAACATAGTTACTTTGATAATGTATTTATTTAAATGAATCTCTCATGTCAGTGCTAAAAGATCAATAAACACCCAGTAGGTAAATAGCTGATGCGCCTAATTAGTGGACATTCCAATACACCCACTTAAGCCGGTGTCAATGTTTATTTCACAGTTGTTTGAAGTATAATGATTTTCCAGATTATGAAAAGCTTAATTTCAGAACAAAGAAATGCATGGGATTGTATGGACATCAATATTTCATTGTTCAAGTTTAATTCTTTCTTTTATGCAAGGTTTTTAATATGATTTAAATGCACAGTGGATTATACATTTTAAAGCAATATATTTATGGAAGACACTTGCCTGGCACTTTTTATATTTTGTTTTCTAGTGAATGGAGTATCTATTTTTTTATGTTTTTATTAAATTTTCAAAGAAAAAAATAAGTTTTTTTCCAAATATATGAAAAACATAAACTAGGAGAAAATAGAGGGATGGAAGGAAGGAAAGTGGAGGGAGAATAGGCAGAGAAAATGAAACAACCTTAAGCATATATTGGCATCCAAAAGTTTGGTGAACAGAGTGTTTGAGGAGAAGAAGGGATAGGCAGAGTAGATTATTGCCTAGGGCACCATTGAAGGGGGTGGACATTTATGGTATAAAAAAAGACACAACTCTTTGCTACCAATTTGATACTTTGTTGAGATGTTGATAATGCTTTAGTTGTTGGGGAAACAGTGAGTGCTTAGCCTGTTACACAGGAATAGACTTTCACTGTGTGACAGGCTTACTATAAGAAATGGTCTAGAGGGAGGAGAGGAGCTGCAGAAGCCGGCCGGCCCTACTACAGGTACGTGGTAGGGTGTTTAGCCCGCCCTGCATTTATAATTGCAAATAGGTGGAGCAGATGAGGGTAGAGGGAAATAGGGAGTATATATCATAAATGACATTGAAGGGTAAGGGGAAAAACGGGGGAAAAATAATAATTTATAAACTATTAGACACCTATCATGATTAAATTTAGGGATCCAGGGTGGTGGGAGAGAATTCTGAAACACTTGCCTTATGTACCAAGAGAGCATGTCCGATCACTTAGAAAATGTAACTATAGCATCTATATATCTGGGGCACAACCTCTATGACATACAGTTAAGAATGAGACATCATACTACTCATCACATAAATTATATAATCAGGTAACATTTTTAGGTCCCTGGCTGCCATGGCAACCCTTAACATACTGCTATCCCATCGTGGGGTCACCGATGGGCTTACAGAGGATGGTACATCCAAGGACAGGGAAAACATGTGGGCTTAAACAATTCTTTACAAGTCTTTCCAGTTTTATCATATATATCATTCAATGTCCATGTGGACTCTTATATGTGGGAGAAACCACTCAGGAATGTAGAATACGAATGAACCAGCATAAGTATACCATTAGGAGTAAGAAGGTAGACTTACCGATTCCAGAACATTTAATTAAATTCGGACATAATATTTCACAATTGCGATTTAGAATAATTGATGGGGTAGCTCCAATGAGGAGAGGAGGTGATAGGGAAAAGACCCTTAAAAAACTTGAATTAAAATGGATTTATGAACTGGACACCCTGGAACCCAAAGGGTTAAACAGGGAGTTCAGGACAACGGGCATTTGTTAGGGTTGTGTCTTTGGACATGGTTCTGGCCACATCGTCATCGGTAATAGATTTAAGATAGAGTGCCTGACCAGGAGTCATGTGATTGTAATATTATTGGATATTCCTTTTAATGTTACTTATTTGTCCTTGTTTATATTTTTAGGCCACTTACACTTTGTGGGAAATCACTTTTTGAATTATCCGTGAAGAAAGCTTTGAAGAAACCTCATCAGTCTTTTGGATTGCTGTCTGTTTTGGGATTTTCTGCCTGTCTTATCGAAAAAGAAAAATTATAGGTGCAGGAGTGTTATAGGCGTTTCTGTCCACTTTCTATCGAAACTGATATTAATGATTCCATTTTTTTGGACATCTGTTAAATATATTGTGAAATAAATGTACTTTGATTACCATTTCTCTGATGAGACACGCAGAATCCCTCTCTTTGCGATACATCTATGTTATGTCAGCGTCTTGTTGTTACTATAACAACGGGTTCCGTGGTTATTATGTTTCGATTGGGTAACCTATCTTAATGCGCATGCGCGGTCCTGAGTGAGATCGCGATGCGAAAAACCATAGTAACGGCAGACGGCGGACATTGAGGTTACCAGGATTTCCTGTCATGCGCAATGGAGAACCATAGACACTGACAAGATAAGATGTATCTTAATCGACTGATATCCAGGTACTAGACTGGCGATCTATTCATGTTTTATAATTGTATTTCACTTTGATGATGTGTGGGATATTTAAAGCCATGATGATGTATTTTTTTAAAGGTTATTTAACTATTGTTGATATCTAATACGTTCAGGAAGTGATGTCATTCAACATGTATTATATAAAGAGTGCACTGATTTACTATCACTATGCTTGACAAAGACCCAACAGGGGTTGAAACGTTGTAGTTTTTACTGCTTGGTGAATAAAGACCAACACTTTTTGGATATCTGAGTGCTGCAGTATTTCTTCAATCTACTGTGTGCAAGTTGTCCCGTTGGACCTGGGACATTTGTGCTGCATGCACCATCCCTTGCTAGGGATTATCTACCTTGTTCCCTCTAAGGAACCTTTCTGCTGCTGATTTCTTTACATTGTACGTTGGCCCTTAAGCGTGCACCCATACTGAGGATGGATCCTAATCAAGGAACAAGTAAAAAACCTTTCACCAAGCATGTTTTCTTATTCTGATGACGATGTGGCTAGAATCATGTCTTCCTGAGCAAACCCACTGTGGAAATTCTAAGGAAGAAATGGGAGAATGAGAGGAGACAGAAAATCTCCCTGGAGCTACATTTATCTACTCTGGGAGAATATTTTAAAGCAGAGAGGATCCCTAGAGGAATACGCAGTCATTTACGACCGAATTTGTTCCAACAAAATGGAGATTTCTGTGCAAAATTGAAACAAATCAGTAATAAATACTCCCTTGACATCATATTGTTGAACATTGAATTTCTACAGTCTAAAATTAAAAATAGCGATGTGAGAATCGTTGACTGTGAATCGCAGTTGCGAGAATTGATGTCTGAACTGGAGTTTGGGGAGTTCAGTGATAAAGTCACTACACACTTGGACTCTTACTGTAAAGATACGGAAACCACTAAGCGCCAGAAATGGCACAGAGACCTAGAGGACTACAAGAGAGGAACCGTATACAAGTGGCAGATGAATGAGACCTTTCTGCTAATTTTCTCCAAAGACAGACACAAAAATGAAGGCGCAGAGGGCCAATATGGCCTCTGAAACAGATTCATCTGATGAACCATCATGATCAGTGGGCCCTACAACATGCTCATCTTTTTTAGGAGAGAATATAAGAATAAAAGACAACGCTACAGGAGGGGTGGTAGAAAACACCAAAGAGAACGTAAAAGGCAGAATAACGCGATCGAAGCTACCACTAACTGGGAAGACTGTCAACAAGACCACAAGGAAATGGACAGACTAGTGGTGAATATCTCTTCTGTAGAACTTACCATCTCTGAATTAGATCTACTTAATAGAGGCTTTTCTTTCAGCCCACAAGGGCATTTCGATTGGTTCCATCCAAGTGATGTCATTCAACATGTGTTATATAAAGAGTGCACTGATTTACTATCACTATGCTTGACAAAGACCCAACAGGGGTTGAAACGTTGTAGTTTTTATTGCTTGGTGAATAAAGACCAACACTTTTTGGATATCTGAGTGCTGCAGTATTTCTTCAATCTACTGTGTGCAAGTCACCAACTAGAATCTGGAAATTAGTTCAGCACATGTCAAACAGTATAACCAACACCTGAAGTATATATAGGCCCAAGAAAAGTACTCCGTCCTAATTATCCAGGCTAAGCTAAATGATGACCAAATTCAGACCCAGACCAAAGGCATTTCCTATGAACGCCCAAACACAGAGATAACAAAAATCATTGATTAGCAGCAGTCCTGCTGCTAATCAAAACAATTATATGATTGTATTTCAGCATAATTAAATTATAAAAATGTTTTTAAGACAAGTTGTAAGACACACAGATGTTTAGTGTACATAGACAAACATTTATACACATATACTGTACACATACTAACACACACATAGAGAACATAAAAGCAGAGGCTTAACTTGGAGCTTCTGGGCCAGGGTGCGTAATAATTATGGTTGCAGTGGATGAAACTGAGACCAGGCTTGAAGGAGAAGAGGGCCCACAAGCCTATGGAGGGCTCTATGGCAGAGCAGAGAGATATTGGCTCCCTGCCCCGCCACTACCTCTGGTAAGCCAGAGGCGGTTTGAGGTCTGTGGCCTACTAGAGGCTTCTGAGCACGTAAGCCTGTCATCCTGGAACAGGCAGGGTGATGATATCACTGTATTGTGCCCCTTGGGCCAGGCAGCAAGCCAAAGACGCAGCAGCCCGAATGAAGAAGAAAAAGGAAAGTTAACAAGTCCAATCTGAGAAGACGTCACTTGTGAGTCATTGGATGTAACTGTACTGTAATCACTTATATGGTCTGCAGGGTGCCTGTGTAGGACTGGTATCTACCACTATATGGTCAATGTACAATGGTAATATTGGTCCTTGTAAAGTGGAATTTTTTCAGTAACAATATGGTAGTATTATTCAGTCACTATGTGGTGGTAATATGTGATCCGGTGTGGAGATATTATTTAGTAACAGTATGTTGGTGTTAATCAGTCACTATGTAGAGATAATATGTGATCATCCTGTGTTTGCATTATTCAGTGACATTATGGTGGTATTATTGAGTCACTATGGGGTCGTAGTGTGGTTTTATTATTCAGTAACAGTATTGCGGTATTATTCAGTCACTATGTGGTGGTAATATGTAGTCAGGGTGTTGAGGTATTATTTAGTAAAAGTATGGTGGTATTATTCAGTCACTATGTGGTGGTAGTTTGTAGTCAGGGTGTTGAGGTATTTTTCAGTAACAGTATGGTAGTATTATTCTGTCACTATGTGGTATTTTATGTGGTCATGATGTGGCGGTATTGTTTGTCCCTTGTATAGTGGTATCATTGGTAATATTGGCCTTGGTATACTGGGGCTTGTTCAGTAACTGTATGGTGATATTTGTTCCTTGTAGAGTGCACAGTGGTATATATGTGGTAACACGTGATCACGCCTGGCTCCATAGCGCAGTACATCACTGAAGTTTCAACGGTCCAATCGGTTGTACTGCACATGCGCCGATTACGTCACACTACACTATGGCGCATTTGTGGTACAGCTGATTAGACCGGTGAAACTTCAATGATGTTGTAAAGGATCTGCCAGGCACAACTTCTGTGTATACGCCCATAGGTAATCAGTCTGCACCTGAGTATATGTCTCTGAGACTGACTCCATCTTCCACCACTCAGGATGGCAGGCTTAGGAGCGGGAGAGCCTATCGCAGCCTGGCCAGACGGAGCTAGCTCCCGCCCTCTGTCTATTTATACCTGCCTTTCCTGTTCCTCCTTTGCTTGTGACTCTTCTCGTGTGGTTTCCTGGCCCAGCTACAGCTTCTACTATTTGATCCTGCTCCATACTGACCCTGGCTTACTGACTACTCTCCTGCTCTGCGTTTGATACCTCGTTCGCTCCTGGTTTGACTCGGCTCGTTCACCACTCTTGTTGCTCACGGTGTTGCCGTGGGCAACGTCCCCATTTCCCTTAGCTTTGTGTACCCTTGTCTGTTTGTCTCGTGCACTTACTGAGCGTAGAGACCGCCGCCCAGTTGTACCCCGTGGCCTAGGGCGGGTCGTTGCAAGTAGGCAAGGACAGAGTGGCGGGTAGATTAGGGCTCACTTGTCCGTTTCCCTACCCCCATCATTACATAATCACAAGCCCAATACCTAGTCTACCCTGGTCCCTGACACTACTATGGACCCCCTTGAGACCCTGGTCCAGCAAATGCAGGGTCTCTCCCTACAGGTCCAGGCCCTGGCTCAGAGGGTCAACCAGCCTGACACTACCATGGTAGTGCCCCTCACCTCACCTCTTGAACCCCACCTCAAGTTGCCTGACCGGTTCTCAGGGGACCGGAGGACTTTTCTCTCCTTTCGGGAGAGTTGTAGGCTCTACTTTCGCTTAAAGCCTCACTCCTCAGGTTCTGAGAGCCAGCGGGTGGGTATAATTATGTCCCGGCTCCAGGAAGGGCCCCAAGAGTGGGCCTTCTCCTTGGCTCCTGACGCCCCTGAACTTTCCTCCGTTGATCGTTTCTTTTCTGCTCCCGGGCTCATTTTAGATGAGACTGACAGGACTGCCTTTGCCGAGAGTCAGCTAGTGACCTTACGTCAGGGTAAGAGACCTGTTGAGGAGTATTGTGCTGACTTTAGGAAGTGGTGCGTAGCTTCCCGGTGGAATGACCCTGCCTTAAGGTGTCAGTTTAGGTTGGATCTGTCGAACGCCCTGTAAGACCTGCTAGTTAGCTATCCCTCTTCTGACTCCCTTGACCAGGTTATGGCTTTAGCGGTACGACTTGACCGACGTCTCAGGGAACGACAACTTGAACGTTTTTGTGTTTTCCCTTCTGACTCCCCCATGATGCCTCCCGAGGTCCCGTTGCTTCGCTCTTCCACGGAAGACTTAGAGGTTCCTATGCAACTCGGGGCCTCCGTGTCCCCCTGACAACGTAGAGAGTTCCGCAGGAAGAATGGTCTCTGCTTCTATTGTGGGGATGACAAGCATCAAGTGAACACCTGTCCTAGGCGCAAGAATAAGCAGCCGGAAAACTTCCGCGCCTAAGTGATCATCGGGGAGGTCACTTGGGCGCACAGGTATTTCCCGTAAATATAAAACGTAATAAAATCTTGCTTCCCTTTCAGGTCTCTTTTGGTGGTAGGTCTGCTACCGGCAGTGCCTTCGTGGATTCAGGGTCTTCTGCTAATATCATGTCTGTGGAATTTGCTATGTCTCTAGCTATGCCTTTGATTGATTTGCCTAAACCTGTCCCTGTAGTGGGTATCGACTCCACTCCTCTTGCTAATGGTTATTTTACACAGCATACCCCTGTTTTTGAACTCCTTGTCGGCTCCATGCATTTGGAGCAGTGCTCTGTACTGTTGATGCAGGGATTATCGTCCAATTTAGTTTTAGGCCTTCCCTGGTTGCAGTTGCATAATCCCACGTTTGACTGGAATACTGGGGAGCTTACCAAATGGGGTAATGAATGCTTGACGTCATGTTTTTCTGTTAATTCTATTTCTCCCCCTGAGGAGGTGAACACGCTACCTGAGTTTGTTCAGGACTTCGCTGATGTTTTCTCTAAGGAGGCCTCCGAAGTGTTACCTCCTCATAGAGAATACGATTGCGCTATCGAATTGGTACCAGGAGCTAAACTCCCTAAGGGTAGGATATTTAATCTTTCATGTCTCGAACGTGAAGCCATGAGAGAGTATATCCAGGAATGCCTGGCCAAGGGTTACATTCGCCCCTCTACTTCTCCGGTAGGTGCTGGCTTCTTTGTAGGGAAGAAGGATGGTGGTCTTAGGCCATGCATTGACTACCGTAACTTGAATAAGGTCACTGTAAGGAACCAGTATCCCCTTCCTTTGATTCCTGATCTCTTCAATCAGGTTCAGGGGGCCCAATGGTTCTCTAAGTTTGATCTACGGGGGGCGTATAACCTTATCCGCATCAAGGAGGGGGATGAGTGGAAGACTGTGTTTAACACGCCCGAAGGTCATTTCGAATACCTCGTCATGCCCTTTGGGTTGTGTAATGCTCTTGCGGTCTTCCAGAATTTCATAAATGAGATTTTAAGAGATTACCTGGGGGTATTTCTTGTAGTGTACCTTGATGACATACTGGTGTTTTCAAAGGACTTGTCCTCCCACATTGAGCACGTCAGGAAGGTGCTCAAGGTCCTTCGGGAAAACAAACTGTTTGCAAAAACCGAAAAATGTGTGTTTGGGGTACAGGAGATACAATTTTTGGGTCAAATCCTCACTCCTCATTAATTCCGCATGGACCCCGCCAAGGTTCAGGCTGTGGCGGAATGGGTCCAACCTGCCTCCCTGAAGGCATTACAGTGTTTCTTGGGGTTCGCTAATTATTACAGGAGATTTATTGCTAACTTCTCGGTCATCGCTAAGCCTCTTACGGACCTCACTCGCAAAGGTGCTGATTGATCTCCTCCACTGGCCTCCTGAGGCTGTCCAGGCTTTTGAGGTCCTTAAGAAGTGCTTTATCTCTGCCCCGGTGCTGGTTCAGCCCAACCAAATGGAGCCATTTATCGTGGAAGTTGACGCATCCAAGGTGGGAGTGGGGGCTGTCTTGTCCCAGCGTACCAGGTCCCTCACCCATCTCCGTCCCTGTGCCTACTTCTCCAGGAAGTGTTCGCCCACTGAGAGTAACTATGATATTGGCAACCGCGAACTCTTAGCCATTAAATCGGCATTTGAAGAGTGGCGCCACTTCCTGGAGGGGGCTAGGCACCAGGTAACGGTCCTTACCGACCACAAGAATCTGGTTTTCCTAGAATCTGCCCGGAGGCTAAACCCGAGACAAGCTCGATGGGCGCTATTTTTTACCAGATTCAACTTTTCGGTTACCTATAGGGCTGGGTCTAAAAATATTAAGGCAGATGCTCTGTCGCGTAGCTTCATGGCCAGCCCTCCTTCGGAGGAAGATTGTATTTTGCCTCCTGGTATTATCATTTCTTCTATTGATTCTGATTTAGTCTCTGAAATTGCGGCTGATCAAGGTTCAGCTCCCGGGAACCTTCCTGAGGACAAGCTGTTTGTTCCCCTGCAATTCCGGCTAAGGGTACTTAGGGAAAATCATGACTCCGCACTATCTGGTCATCCAGGCGTCCTGGGTACCAAACACCTCATTGCCAGAAACTATTGGTGGCCTGGGTTGCCTAAAGACGTTAAGGCCTACGTCGCCGCTTGTGAGGTTTGTGCTAGGTCCAAGACTCCCAGGTCCCGACCAGCGGGCTTACTATGTTCTTTGCCCATTCCCCAGAGACCTTGGACCCATATCTCCATGGATTTTATCACCGATTTGCCTCCATCTCAAGGCAAGTTGGTGGTGTGGGTTGTAGTAGACCGCTTCAGTAAAATGTGCCACTTTGTGCCCCTCAAGGAACTACCCAATGCCAAGACGTTAGCCACCTTGTTTGTCAAACACATCCTGCGTCTCCATGGGGTCCCTGTCAATACAATTTGTTTCTTTGTTTTGGAGAGCATTCTGTAAAAAGTTGGAGATTGATCTGTCCTTCTCCTCTGCCTTCCATCCTGAAACTAATGGCCAAACTGAGAGGACTAATCAATCTCTAGAACAATATTTAAGGTGTTTTATCTCTGACTGTCAATATGATTGGGTCTCATTCATTCCCCTCGCCAAATTTTCCCTTAATAACCGGGTCAGTAACTCGTCTGGGGTCTCCCCCTTTTTCTGCAATTTTGGGTTTAATCCACGGTTCTCCTCCGTTTCACCTGGTAGTTCCAACAATCCCGAGGTAGAGGTCGTTCATCGGGAACTGTGCACAGTCTGGGCCCAGGTTCAGAATAACCTAGAGGCGTCCCAGAGCATACAAAAAACTCAGGCTGATAGAAGACGTTCTGCTAACCCCTTGTTTATGGTCGGGGATCTGGTGTGGTTATCGTCTAGGAACTTGCGCCTTAAGGTCCCGTCCAAGAAGTTTTCTCCCCGGTTTATTGGGCCGTATAAGGTCATTGAAGTCCTCAATCCTGTCTCCTTCCGACTGGAGTTGCCCCCATCTTTTCGAATACACAACGTGTTTCATGCTTCCCTCCTTAAACGCTGCTCCCCGTCCTTGGCTCCCTCGAGGAAACCTCCTGTTCCCGTTCTCACCCCTGAGGGGGTGGAATTCGAGGTGGCCAAGATTGTGGACAGCAAGATGGTCCATGGCTCTCTCCAGTACCTGGTCCATTGGAGAGGATACGGGCCTGAGGAGAGGACTTGGGTACCCGCCCGGGATGTTCACGCTGGGGTATTGGTCAGGAAATTCCACCTTCGTTTCCCCAATAAACCAGGTCCACTTAGAAAGGGTCCGGTGGACCCTCATAAAAGGGGGTGTACTGTAAAGGATCTGCCAGGCACAACTTCTGTGTATACGCCCATAGGTAATCAGTCTGCACCTGAGTATATGTCTCTGAGACTGACTCCATCTTCCACCACTCAGGATGGCAGGCTTAGGAGCGGGAGAGCCTATCGCAGCCTGGCCAGACAGAGCTAGCTCCCGCCCTCTGTCTATTTATACTTGCCTTTCCTGTTCCTCCTTTGCTTGTGACTCTTCTCGTGTGGTTTCCTGGCACAGCTACAGCTTCTACTATTTGATCCTGCTCCATACTGACCCTGGCTTACTGACTACTCTCCTGCTCTGCGTTTGGTACCTCGTTCACTCCTGGTTTGACTCGGCTCGTTCACCACTCTTGTTGCTCACGGTGTTGCCGTGGGCAACTGCCCCATTTCCCTTAGCTTTGTGTACCCTTGTCTGTTTGTCTCGTGCACTTACTGAGCGTAGGGACCGCCGCCCAGTTGTACCCCGTCGCCTAGGGCGGGTCGTTGCAAGTAGGCAGGGACAGAGTGGCGGGTAGATTAGGGCTCACTTGTCCGTTTCCCTACCCCCATCATTACAGATGTTGTCACGTTCGGTATGTTGACCCACTGGGCTGTACCGCCTTGATGGTATGGCTGTTGGCCAACAGGACACAGGTCACAGTCTTTAGTTCGTATAGTGTACCTGTGGTAGCTCAGACAGAAGCAAGAAAGGCTCGGCTGGGACAAGGCAGCAGAAAGGCGGCCAGGCGTGGTGTAGTAGGAGAGGCGTGGAACACCGCACAGCACGACTTCAGCTCAACATTGCACTTGACCAGGATAGCACGGGATACAGGTTACAGGTAGCAGGAACGGGAAACACTGGGAACTGGAAAATACTTAGGAGACCATTTGCATAGACATACTAGGATAACGACAACAAGGCTCAGGCAAGCCAGGAAGGGGCAGAGCCCTTCTTATAGTCCAGGGTGCTCTGGGAGCAATCAGCTCAATCTCACACCTGTGTGCGCTCTGGCGCCAAGGCTGGACTAAGGCCTGATTTACACGAGAATGTGCGTTTTGCGCATGCAAAAAACGCTGTGTTTTGTGTGCGCAAAAGGCACTTGACAGCTCCGTGTGTCATCAGCGTATGATGCGCGGCTGCAAGATTTTCTCGCAGCCGCCATCATTATTACACTCCGTTTGGATGTTTGTAAACAGAAAAGCATGTGGTGCCTTTCGGTTTACATTCAGAGTTTGACAGCTGTTGTGCGAATCACGCAGTTCGCACGGAAGTGCTTCCGTGTGGCATGCGTGGTTTTCACGCACCCATTGACTTCAATGGGTGCGTGATGCGCGAACAGCGCACAAAGATAGGACATGTCGTGAGTTTTTTTCAGCGGACTCACACTGAGAAAAACTCACGGACTGTCTGCATACCCCCATAGACTAATATAGGTGCGTATGACACGCGTGAAAAGCACGCGCGTCGCACGCACGTATATCACGCTCGTGTAAACGAGGCCTAAGTTTTAGAGCGCACCCTGGTGGTCATGGTGGAACATCTGTGGAGAGAAGGGCGTCGACCAAATGGAAGGAGTTTGTGGTCAGCAACCACAGACGTTACAGATGTACTGCGCATGAGCTAATACGGAAGCAGAGCCACAGGCACGCTCATGGATAATATGGGGCCAGGCGTGATCACATCTTGTACACTGGCTGGTCCTGTCAATCAAACAAACAAACAAGTGAGGGAGGGTCGGACTGAGGATAGAAGGTAGAGCAGTTTGGTGCAACGGTGACGCCCTCGTGTCTCCAAAAAGCTCATTTGCATGTAAGGAATAAAGTTATTATCGCTGCAACAGAGCCGCTGAAAAATGAAAACAGTGTTAGATTCAGGTGAGGCTGCACTATATTACTGTGGTGCTGCTTTGATGGACAAATTTTTGGTGACAGACTCCCTTTAAGTCCCTTAATTAAGTGTCATAGGTTCATTACTATTACCAAGGAGCAATTTTCAGGGAGATTTATCACCATGACGACCCCATGGTTATTATGTTTTAAAATTCAGCTAATTGACTAGAAGGAAAATTATTTGGTGGTATCTTCTACAGTAAGTACCTACATACAACCCCTTTTTCACATATTAACCCTTTAACGACCAGGTCTATTTTGGCCTTAACCCCTTTCCGTATCTTGACGTAACTGCACATCAAGATGAGCAGTAACTTCGCGCACCTTGACATGCAGTTACGTCTGTACTTTGACAGTTGACTGTGCAGGGTGTCTGCCCGGCATTCCCTGTTGCCAATCAGCGGCCCATGGCCGCTGATTTCGGCAGTTAACCCCTCAGATGCAACTTTCGATTGCGATCGCTGCATTTAAGGTGTTTAGCGCAAATCGGCAGCCCACACGTGAAATCACGGGGGCTGCCGATGGTACCAATGGCAACCCGATGCCAGACAATGGCTTCCGGGCTGTCATGTACAAAAGCCTATGAGGACTTGCCGGATAAAAAGATAATAGAAATGTTTTATAAAAGTTTAAAAATAAAAGTTATAAGTTACATAAACAAAAAATGCTTTTATTATAGGAAAAAAATGAACACGTTAAAAAAAGTACACATATTTGGTATCATCGCGTTCGTAACGACCCAAACTATGAAACTATAATGTTATTTTTCCCGCACGGTGAACAGAATATACAAATAAAAAGTGATCAAAAAGTTGCATGTACCCCAAAATAGTACTAAAACTACAGCCCGAAAAATAACTGAAAAATAAAAAAGTTTTGTGTCTCAGAATATGGGGACACAAAAAATATATTATTTAAAAAAAAAAGTGATTTTATTGCGCAAACGTTGCAAAACGTAAAAAAAAGATATACATATGGTATCGCAGTAATCGTATCGACCTGCAGCATAAAGTAAAATTGTCATTTATAGCCCAGGGTGAACGCTGTAAAAAAAAGAATAAAAAACATTGCCAGAATTTATGGTTTTTGGTCACCTTGCTTGAGGAAAAAAATGGAATAAAAAGTGATTAAAAACCCGCATGTACCCCAAAATGGTAGCAATGAAAACTACAGATTGTCCTGCAACAAATAAGCCCTCACGCAGCTCCGGTGGAGAAAAATAAATAAATTCTGGCTCTCAGAATATGTTGATGCAAAATGTGCAGAGTGTTCTAAAAGCGGATAACATCCGGCACCATTTATCAATGGGACACTGGCCACATATCTATGAATTATTATTTATTTACTGCATTATTATACCCTCTTATTATGCCCTGATGTTCTCTGCCCAGCTTACATATGCCCCCACATTATAAACTTAAATACACGTAAAACCCCACACAGAACTACCACCAAGCTAAATCTGTGCTCCAAAAGCCAAATGGTGCTTCCTCTCTTATGAGCCCTACAGCATGCCCAAACAGCAGTTTACATCCACAGATATGGCATCGCCATACCCGGGAGAACTCGATTAATATTTTATGAGGTATTTGTCTTCAGTGGCACAAACTGGGCATAACATATAGTGCACTAAAATGGCATATGAGTGGAAAATTTTAATTTTCACTCCACACCACCTGTTGTGCCTTAACCCCTTCGTGTACCACGAATTAATAGCATGTCATGGTGTGCGGGGGGATGTATGGAGCGTGCTCACGCGCTGAGCCCGTGCCATACGTCGCAGGTGTCAGCTGTGTATTACAGCTGACACCCAGGACTAACGGACAGAAACAGCAATCGCGCTGTTACAGGAGCCTGTAAAAATGACAATATACTGCAATACATTAGTTCACTGGTTCAAGTCCCCTAGGGGGACTAATAAAATGTGTAAAAAAAAAAAAAAAAATGTATAAAAGTTATTAGTGAAAAAAATGAAATTATTATTTAAAGTCCAAAAAAATAAACCTTTTCCCATTTTTTCGCTAAAGTAATGTAAAAAATAAAAAAAATACACAAAATTTGTATCGCTACGTCCATAAAAGTCCAAACTATTACAATATACCATTATTTAACACGGTGAACGCCGTAAATAATAAAGAATTTAAAACGCCAAAATCGCTGTTGTTTGGTCGCCTTAGCTCTAAAAAAAATTGATCTATATCCATTTTTATCTTTTAATGTTGAAGATTATAGCTAACAGTTAATGAAACCCCAAATTTAGTCTCTCAGAAAATTAGAATATTATATAAGCCCAATTTCCAAAAAGATTTTTAATACTGAAATGTTGTCCTACTGAAAAGTATGTCCAGTATATGCGCTCAATACTTGGTCATGGCTCCTTTTGCATGACTTACTGCATCAATGCGGCGTGGCATGGAGGCGATCAGCCTGTGGCACTGCTGAGATGTTATGGAAGCCCAGGTTGCTTTGATAGCGGCCTTCAGCTCGTCTGCATTGTTGGGTCTGGTGTCTCTCATCTTCCTCTTGACAATACCCCATAGATTCTGTGGGGTTTAGGTCAGGCAAGTTTGCTGGCCAATCAAGCACAGTGATTATGTGGTTATTAAAGTGTAGCTAAAAATTGTACAAACTTCTGACATGTCTTAATGACATGTCAGATGTTTGGATTGGTGGGGGTCCGAGCACTGAGACCCTCACCAATCGCTAGAACGAATCAGCTGAAGCGTTCGTGTGAGCGCTCAGCCGCTTCGTGTCTGTTCAGCTGTTTCTGGAAATAAATGTATTGGTGTACGGACTCAATAGAATGTCTATGAGCCCGTACTCCGATACATCGGCTTTCCGGAAAAAGCCGAACAGACACGAGCAATTCAGCTGCTTCGTTCTAGCTATTGGTGGGGGTCTCAGTGCTCGGACCCCCACCAATCCAAACTTCTGACATGTCACTATGACATGTCAGAAGTTTCTCAAACGTTTAGCTACACTTTAAACCAGGTATTGGTACTTTTGGCAGTGTGGGCAGGTGCCAAGTCCTGCTGGAAAATGAAATCCGCATCTCCATAAAACTTGTCAGCAGAAGGAAGCATGAAGTGCTCTAAAATTTCCTGCTAGATGGCAGCGCTGACTCTGGACATGATATAACACAGTGGACCAACACCAGCAGATGACATGGCACCCCAAACCATCACTGACTGTGGAAACTTCACACTGGACCGCAAGCAACTTGGATTGCGTGCCTCTCCACTCTTCCTCCAGACTCTGGGACCTTGATTTCCAAATGAAATGCAAATTTTACTTTCATCTGAAAACAGGACTTTGGACCACTGAACAACAGACCAGTCCTTTTTCTCCTTAGCCCAGATAAGATGCTTCTGACGTTGTCTCTGGGTCATGAGTGGCTTGACACAAGGAATGCGACAGTTGTAGCCCATGTCCTGGATATGTCTGTGTGTGGTGGCTCTTGAAGCACTGACTCCAGCTGCAGTCCACTCCTTGTGAGTCTCCCCCAGATTCTTGAATGGCCTTTTCTTGACAATCCTTTTAAGGCTGCGGTTATCCCTGTTGCTTGTGCACCTTTTTCTACCACACTTTTTCCTTCCTCTCAACTTTCCATTAATATGCTTGGATGCAGCCAGCTTCTTTAGGAATGTCCTTTCATGGCTTACCCTCCTTGTGGAAGGTGTCAATGACTAACTTTTGGACAACTATCAAGTCAGCAGTCTTCCCCATAATTGTGTAGCCTACTGAACCAGACTTTTGGACCATTTAAAGGCTTAGGAAACCTTTGCAGGTGTTTTGTGTTGATTCGCTGTTTAGAGTGTGACACCATGAGTCTACAATCTTTTACCCAATATTCTAATTTTCTGAGAGACAACAGTTTTGGTTTTCATTAACTGTTAGCCATAATCTTCAACATGAAAAGAAAAAAATGCTGGAAATAGATCAACCTGTGTGTAATGAATCTATATAATATATGATTTTCGCCTTTTGAATTGAATTACTGAAATAAATTAACTTTGATGATATTCTAATTCATTGAGAAGGATCTGTATATGAAACAAAAAACTTGGCTCTTCACTCACTTTTAAAATTCAGAAACAATCGGAGCAGGTAAAAAAGAGGTGAAATCCTCAACGCCACAAGGTAACTATAGATAAATGTACAAAATTTTACCGCTCAGGCGGCTATTGAAAAGACGGTCCGAAATGTTCACGGAGGGTTCTCTTATCCCCCAGCCTGCATGCAAAAAGGCAATTCCAAATCCCACTGGTGTGTTTCTGTGTAGATGTTAGCCTTGTAGTTCCACAAGCGATGCAACAGCGTTTAGACCAGGGGTCTCAAGCACGCGGCCCGCGTGCCGCATGCGGCCCCTGGGGCTGTCATTTGCGGCCCGCGGGACACAGAGCCGCTAGTATCGGTTCTGCTCCGAGACTGGAGTTCCCTGAAATCGCTGTCCACATATGAACAGCGATGTCTGGGGCTTCCCCAGAGCCGGAGTCCCTGGCAGAGCGCTAGTACAGGCTCTGCTCCGGGACTCTCTGGAATTCCCTGACATCGCTGCCCATATATGGACAGTGTGTCAGGGTCTTCCCCAGAGCGGAGTCCCGGGCAGAGCGCTATTATCGGCTCTTCTCCGGGTCTCTGGGGAAGCCTCTGACATCGCTGTCCATACATCGACAATGATGTCAGGGGCTAACCCAGAGCAGGAGTCCCAGTGATGTCAGGAGCACAGCTGGAGTCCCAGGAAGAGCCTAATAGCACTCTGCCCGGGACTCCATCTCTGGGGTTGCCCCTGACATCTCTGTCTATATATGGACAGTGATCTCAGGAGCAGAGCTGGAATCCCAGGCAAAGTGCCAGGAGCGGCTCTGCTCCGGGAATCCAGCTCTGGGCAAGCCCCTGACATCACTGTGATAGCATCTGCGGAGGGCACTGTGGCAGCATCTACGGAGGGCACTGCTGTGGCAGCATCTACAGAGGGAACTGCTGTGGCAGCATCTACAGAGGGCACTGCTGTGGCAGCATCTACAGAGGGCACAGCTGTGGCAGCATCTACAGAGGGCACCGCTGTGGCAGCATCTACAGAGGGAACTGCTGTGGCAGCATCTACAGAGGGCACCGCTGTGGCAGCATCTACAGAGGGTACCGCTGTCGCAGCATCTACAGAGGGCACCGCTGTGGCAGCATCTACAGAGGGCACCGTGGCAGCATCTACAGAAGGCACCGTGGCAGCATCTACAGAGGGCACCGTGGCAGCATCTACAGAGGACTCCATGGCAGCATCTACAGAGGACTCCGTTTCAGCATCTACAGAGGACACAGCGGCAGCATCTACAGAGTGCACAGCGGCAGCATCTACAAAGGGCACAGCGGAAGCATCCACCGAGGGCACAGCGGCAGCCTCCACCGAGGGCACAGCGGCAGCATCCACCGAGGGCACCGCGGCAGCATCCACCGAGGGCACCGCGGCAGCATCCACCGAGGGCACTGTGGCACTATCTATTTAGCGACACTTAAACTGGAAAGCTGGATTATTGAAATAAGTACGTGGAGAAATCTCTCAAATTTTAAGCCTAGCGGTATTATTATAGTAATGGAGTATTATTATTATAGTAATGTAGAATTAGTATTATAGTAATATAGTGTTATAGTAGTTCAAATAACTAATTGATTAACAATAATTTTGTATTGTATCAAATTTGAAAGTAATGCGGCCCGACCACTTCACATTTTTTGTATATGCGGCCCACTTACTCCGAAAGGGGAGAAAGAAAAACAGATAGTGCAACAACTTTGGAAAAATAGAAACTCCAAGCTTTATTCCATACTTACAGGATAAATAGATTTAAAAGGCATATATCACATATAGTATCATGCAGCACGCCATGTTCTGCAGCCCGACCCTAGGTTTCGCCCTTCCGGCTTCCTCTGGAGCATATAGGCATGTACTGTTAGTATGTTTAAATAGCCGCCAAAAATTACACACATAATTTTTTTATTTTTTTTTAAAACACAAATACTTAACTCCTAAGAAGTCAAACATATATAAAATAAAATTACATATACATTTTCTTAAAACAGATGTATATAAAGATATATATAGAAAGCTTTTTTATATGTAATCCAGCACATGCCACATTGTATATTCTATCATGTGGTTATCTCACTCTGTGTTGCTGAATGCCATTTCTATTTCTTTTTATAGTCTATCTAGCGTAAATACGTAATTAATTACAGGCTATATTGAAATTTACAATAAATTCATTAATAATGGTGTACTCTGAATGAATAATATTAATTTTGAGTGGTTAGTTTTTTTTATGAATGAGGATTTTGCTGTTCTGTATATTAGATCATAGGCCCCTGGCTGCCATGGTAACCCATCGGTGCCCCGCGATCTTTGGACCATTTGGATTACCTCAGAGTTAAGCTAACCAGAAATGAAGACTCCTTATTTTCTGGTTAGGTCTAATTAACGTTTTAAAAATGGTCTAGCTTCCTAAACTCCTTTACCTTTTTCGTTTGTTCCCAATTCCAGCCATTGTTTATTACCTTCGTATAGTTTAACAAGCGGTTAACAAGCGGTTGCCTGCTGTGGTGGTATTTCCCAGGTCAACAGGTAGACTGGGGGTCCCGGAAAACTAAAGGCAGACTAAGGGTCCCAGACCTTGCTAAGTATTAACAAGCGGCTCAATTGGCCCAGCAAACCCTCTATCTCGAACAATGCGAATCACCACTTTGGCTCTCCTTGACGGACCAGCAGTGTCACCCTCTCACTATAGATACATTATTATGCCCCCCCCCATACTTCTGTTACAACTATAGGTGGGCGACACTTGGTATTTTAGGTCAGGATTCACCTATCCAGGATATTTACCACTTGCCCTACAATGGTTATAGACTCCCAACAATACACATACGGAGTATGTTAATAATAAGACATTTATTTGTCTACAGTGCTAAGTGAGGGGTCATTGGCACTGAATAATTTTCATTAAACATTGCTCTTTTTAATCATATTATTAATAAAACTTTTTTATTTTTTACATTCCATTCAATCACACTATCCCTTCCCTGCTTCTATATACATAATTATTTTGGTGGTGTACACCTAGTGTGGTTTCATTGCTCTAATTGTTTATAATAAACTGTAAGAGGGCATACATCTATTACATATCTCTAACATACCATATAATCCTACTACAGCGGCCATTGTCTTCATAATTCTATCTTCTTCTAACACTTTCCCCACTTAGTATACCTCACATATACTTATTTTATTATGAATGTATATTGATGTGTCCTGCAATGCTTCTCAAACTTTAAGGCAGGAGGCAGGCCTCAATGGTTAAGCCTCTCACTGCTGAGGTCCCCCCCCAATGCTTTTGCTTCTGCATGACAGTTATTCTGTCCTAAAACATGACGATAACTGCGATTTAAAACAGTACAATCAATGAAGATCAAAAATAAATAACAGTTTATCTTTACCTTCCTCAATTTTTATTACAAAAGCTCAGATGCAAGCAAATTGCAACCAAAATTGGTCCGTCTAGAGCAAGGGTCTCAAGCACGCCGCCCGCGGGCCACATGCGGCCCCTGGGGCTGTCATCTGCAGCCCGCGGGATACAGAGCCGCTAGTACAGACTCTGCTCCGGGACTCTGGAATTCCCTGACATCGCTGTCCACATATGAACAGCGATGTCTGGGGCTTCCCCAGAGCCGGAGTCCTGTGCAGAGCGCTAGTATAGGCTCTGCTCCGGGACTCTGTGGAATCCCCTGACATCGGTGTCCATGTGTGGACACATGATGTCTGGGGCTTCCCCAGAGCGGAGTCCCCGGCAGAGCACTAGTATAGGCTCTGCTCTGGGACTCTGTGGAATCTTCTGACATCGCTGTCCACATATGGACAGTGTTGTCAGGGTCTTCCCCACAGCAGAGTCCCGGGCAGAGCGCTAGTATAGGCTCTGCTCCGGGACTCTGTGGAATTCACTGACATCGCTGTCCATATATGGACAGTGTGTCAGGGTCTTCCCGAGAGCGGAGTCCCGGGCAGAGCGCTAGTATCAGCTCTGCTCCAGGACTCTGTGGAATTCACTGACATTGCTGTCCATATATGGACAGTGTGTGAGGGACTTCGCCAGAGTGGAGTCCCGGGCAGAGCGCTATTATAGGCTCTGCTCCGGGACTCTGTGGAATCTTCTGACATCGCTGTCTACATAAGGACAGCGATGTCTGGGGCTTCCCCAGAGCTGGAGTCCCGGGCAGAGCGCTAGTATAGTCTCTGCTCTGGGACTCTGGGGAAGCTTCTGACATCGCTGTCCATACATCGACAGTGATGTCAGGCGCTTCCCCAGAGCGGGAGTTCCAGTGATGTCAGGAGCACAGCTGGAGTCCCAGGAAGAACCTACTAGCGCTCTGGCTGGGACTCCAGCTCTGGGGTTGCCCCTGACATCCATGTCCATATATGGACAGTGATGTCAGGAGCAGAGCTGGAATCCCAGGCAGAGTGCTAGAAGCGGCTGGGACTCCAGCTCTGGACACTGATGTTAATGGCTTCCCCAGAGTTCCAGCGCAGAGCTGATACTAGTGCTCTGCTCCAGGACTCCGGCTCTGGGGTTGCCCCTGATATCACATTCTGGTCCAGAAGGATCCCCTGACGTCACTGTGTATGGACAGTGACGTCAGGGGCTCCAACATTAGAGGAATCCCCAGCCAAAGCGTCGGCAACGCTCTGGCTGGGGATTCCACTCCTAGAGGGAGCTCCAATGGAGCTATCTACTTGGGGTGTGTGTGACATTATCTGCAGAGGGCACTGTGGCAGCATCTGCGGAGGGCACTGTGGCAGCATCTACGGAGGGCACTGTGGCAGAATCTACGGAGGGCACTGTGGCAGCATCTACAGAGGGCACTGTGGCAGCATCTACAGAGGGCACTGTGCCAGCATCTACAGAGGAACTGTGGCAGCATCTAGGGGTGTGTTGCATTATCTACAGAGGGCACTGTGGCATTATCTACAGAGGGCACTGTGGCATTATCTACAGAGGGCACTGTGGCATTATCTACAGAGGGCACTGTGGCATTATCTATAGAGGGCACTGTGGCATTATCTGCAGAGGGCACTGTGGCATTATCTGCAGAGGGCACTGTTGCATTATCTGCAGAGGGCACTGTGGCAGCATCTACAGAGGACTCTGTGGCAGCATCCAAAGAGGACACTGTGTCAGCATCCACAGAGTGCACTGTGGCAGCATCCACAGAGGGCACTGTGGCAGCATCCACAGAGGGCACTGTGGCACTATCTAAAAAGGGGCTGCCCAATCTTGACATGTGTGTCTGCCAAACACTGAGCCGCCGGACTGCATTTAGCGACACTTAAACTGGAAAACTGGATTGTTAAAATAAACACGTGGAGAAATCTCTCAAATTTTAAACCTAGCGGTATTATTATAGTAATGTAGTATTATTATTATTATTATTATTATTATTATTATTATTATAGTAACATAGTGTTATAGTAGTTCAAATAACTAATTGATTAACAATACTTTTATATTGTATCAAATTTGAAAGTAATGTGGCTCATCAACTTCCCATTTTATCTATATGTGGCCCACTTACCCGGCCGAGTTTGAGACCCCTGGTCTAGAGCCTAAAGATGGACTTCAGGTATAGTGATTTTGCTTAGAGACTGGTGTTATAAGGTTTTTTGCCATATTATTTGTGACAAGAATGGTATTGGATCCTGTTAGGATATAGCAGGTAAATCTTTCCCAAGCAAAATCTTTGGGAAAAATGTCCCTGCCTTCTGCTGATGGGATCGGATCCTAGCACTAAATATATGGCTCCCAAACGGAGCTGTATTACACCCATCCAGATGCCTGAAAGGCTGCTCATTGTAAACAATTGATCTCCATTGAGGTAGATTGACTATAATTTTTTTGTTTTTTATACAAAATTAATACAGGGAAAGGAAACCATTTGTCCATGAATTAATGATCATCTGTTTACAAAGGTTAAAATGTTATACCACCGTTTTATGGACACACACCCTAGTGCATATATACCAGTCTACATACAACTTTAGGTACATGTTTATGAATGTGGCCTTTCCTTTTATTATAGGTTTGTAAAATCTTTAAATAGCCACGAATACATAAATAGTTAAAGGAAACCTTTCCATAAGATACTATTATAATAGAAGGTAGTAATTTGCTCTTTGGTAACAGTATTTTTTAACAGGTTGTATGTAAAAGTACAAACAGCATGTGCACAAATTGACTTTTTCTGAATGATAAGGCAAGTCTGTACTTTACATGTCACGGAACAAAAATCCAATATCAACAATATTTCTAGTGAGTTCTGTAATTGTCTTAAGGGATTTAAACCGGTAGATAGCTTATCGTGGCTGACATTTAAACTCTCCAGTGCATAAAATCAGCTCTTGGTAACTCAGCATGCGCCCAAGTCTGGAAGAAATGTCAGAACAAGCTGTCTCATCCCCTTGTTATAAATTATATTGATGCCGCTGTACTGGCAGGAATTAGGATAATGAACCAGAACACTCAGTGATCATATACTGTTGTTAAAATATGCATCAAAACCTTTCGCGAGAAAAAATGCAGCAGGATTCTGTGAACCAAATAATTAAGGAATGCACCACTAATGAAACTGGAGACTAAACTACAGTTCCTGAAGGGTGCTTATTTGTAGAGACTGTAGAGCTATGTTACAATGGTAACAAAATGAAAGACCAAATACTACAAAGTAACTGAAGTACGTGTCTGCTAGTAATATGCTAGAATACGTAAAATTATTTTAGAACATTAGACACCCTTTAAGATAATAAGATCAATAATTAAATATTCTGCATTTAGTGGAATACACCACCACCTGTTTTTTTAAATCATGTCTCAATAAAAACTATTTTATTTGAAATGTTTGGTCATTTAACACTGGCCGTTCGCATTGGTGTTTAATTTTACTATAGTGGGCAAATGTTATATAGTTGTGAATGGGGAATCCCATTCACGTTATGTGTATGAAAACTATGTGCACCCACCAACATTAACAGATTTTTTTGCTGTGATTGTGTGGTGGCATAGTAACGCGTGTAAATATACCCTTAAAGCTGGATCACAATTTGATCAGTGGACAAGTAATTCACACAGTAGCTAATGCATTGCCCACTGCCCTCCAGCCACGAAAGTAATCATTTGGCTCAGTCACCATGAGCCAGTTGGTCAAGACAAAACTTTTCTCTATCCAAAAATTGCACGTGTCCCATACAGACTGTCACATTGGGTTCGTGGACCCACTGAGCCGTACCGTCTTGACGGTATGGCAGCTGGCCAACAGGGCGCAGGTCACAATCTATAGTTTTTATAGGGTACCTGTGGCAGCTCGGACAGTAGCCCGCTCTTAAAGGGGCAGCGCGCGCACCCTACGGGACCCGGCCAAGGTGAGCGGATGTGAGCGCTGTCATCTCCTGAGGAGGAGACTGGGGCCAGCGCTCGCAGACCCATGGCTGCGGCCGTCAGGAGGTGAGTGTGCTTGATTGCTCACGGCCATGTGCATGACACAGAATATGAACAAAAACAGAGAAGATGTAACACTTGAATGGGTATGCCTTGGCGTAATGTTTTATAACTTAACGACAGATTAGATCATGAAATGAATTTATTTTACCACCAATAACAAGAATTGGTCAGTTTTACTCCTGTTTGCAGTGGGTTTGCAGGCAACGCATGTTCAGTCTCTCCGCACCGAAATGAATAAGACTTCCAAATGAAACCTCACAACAAAAGCAATGTCATACAACGTGCAAATTACTTTTCACCCCATATATTCTTATTGATATTTTTTCATGTGACATTTATATTAATACTTCATGTGTAAGTGACTGTTCAGCGACTCATTGGCTATATTCCTAGAGACTGCAACTGACTGTGTATGGCCCAGCCTTAAAGGGGTGCTAAACAATGGTATTGGAGTTTACACCGCACCAGACAATGTTCAGTATTTTGCATGGTGATCACAGAAAGAACACTTCTCTCACTAATATCAAGGACAGGCTAGTTTTATGTGTTGTGCACTTCAGCACTCGCCGATCGTGTTGCTTGAGATTTGTGTAGTCTGCGGCTTGGCACCTGTCATATATGTTTCCACTCCAATATAACAGCACCTACAGTGGACAAAGGCAATTTTAGCATGGTAGAAATGTAATGAATTGACTTGATGGGATGGTGGTATCCTTGAGGGTATGTTCACACGGCCTATTTACGGACGTAAATCGGGCGTTTTTGCCCCGAATTACGCCCGAAAATAGCGCCTCAATAGCGCTGACAAACATCTGCCCATTGAAAGCAATGGGCAGACGTTTGTCTGTTCACACGAGGCGTATATTTAACACGAGGCGTAAATAGACGCCCGCGTCAAAGAAGTGACCTGTCACTTCTTTGGCCGTAACCGTTATTCATTGACTCCAATGAATAGCAGCGCTAATTACGCCCGTAATTGACGCGGCGTTCAAGCGCCTGCACATGCCGTTACGGCTGAAATTACGGGGATGTTTTCAGGCTGAAACATCCCCGTAATTTCAGCCGTAACGGACGCCCTCGTATGAACATACCCTGAGAGTTATGCCCAAGGTCACTGAGCTCTACAGTTATTACCATGTTGGTCTATGGGGGATATGATGGCCGCAAGCTTGATTCTTTGCTTCTTTTAGCAAAGGGGATTACTGAAATAGAAAATCTAGTAATTAGAAAGGGTGTCCACATACATTTAGACATGAAAAGTACTTCTCCACAATGCATCAGTCACATTTTAAAACTATAAGCTACAGCTTAAACAAGAAGCGACTTGTTAATACACTCTGGGGCCATGACTTGATTTTCTCTGCAGTAAAGGCTATTATTTGTGACACAGGTAATGAGTTGCAACAAATTAGCAGTAAATAGATTTTATACAAATGAGAGCGCTGAAAGAGAGCATAATTCCCAAAGTACTAAGGGTATGTTCACACGCTGAGCCAAAAACGTCTGAAAATACGGAGCTGTTTTCAAGGGAAAACAGCACCTGATTTTCAGACGTTTTTTGAGCAAGGCTGGGTTCACACGACCTATTTTCAGACGTAAACGAGGCGTATTATGCCTCGTTTTACGTCTGAAAATAGGGCTACAATACGTCGGCAAACATCTGCCCATTCATTTGAATGGGTTTGCCGACGTACTGTGCAGACGACCTGTTATTTACTCGTCGTCGTTTGATACAGCCTCGTCAAAAGAAGTGCAGGACACTTCTTTGGACGTTTTTGGAGCTGTTTTCTCATAGACTCCAATGAAAACAGCTCCAAAAACGGACGTAAAAAACACTGCGAAAACGGCGCGAAAAACGCCACGAAAAATGCGAGTTGGTCAAAAAACGTCTGAAAAGCAGGGTCTGTTTTCCCTTGAAAACAGCTCTGGATTTTCAGACGTTTTTGGTCACTACGTGTGCACATACCCTAAGGGTATGTTCACACGGCCTATTTACGGACGTAATTCGGGCGCCTCAATAGCGCTGACAAACATCTGCCAATTGAAAGCAATGGGCAGACGTTTGTCTGTTCACACGAGGCGTAAATTTACGCGCCGCTGTCAAATGACGGCGCGTAAATAGACGCCCGCGTCAAAGAAGTGACCTGTCACTTCTTTGGCCGTAATTGGAGCCGTTATTCATTGACTCCAATGAATAGCAGCGCTAATTACGGCCGTAATGGACGCGGCGTTCAAGCGCCTGCACATGCCGTTACAACTGAAATTACGGGGATGTTTTCAGGCTGAAACATCCCCGTAATTTCAGCCGTAACGGACGCCCTCGTGTGAACATACCCTAACTCACGTTTTTCGCTGCATTTTTCGCGCCGTTTTCGCTGCATTTCCGCTCCGTTTTTAGGCCGTTTTTGGAGCTGTTTTCAATAGAGTCTATGAGAAAACGGCTCCAAAAACGTCCCAAGAAGTGTCCTGCACTTCTTTTGACGAGGCTGTAATTTTACGCGTCGTCTTTTGACAGCTGTCAAACGACGACGCGTAATTTACAGGTTGTCGGCACAGTACATCGGCAAACCCATTCAAATGAATGGGCAGATGTTTGCCGACGTATTGGAGCCGTATTTTCAGGCGTAAATCGAGGCATAATAGGCCTCGTTTACGCCTGAAAATAGGTCGTGTGAGGGTATGTGCACACGTAGTGACCAAAAACGACTGAAAATCCAGAGCTGTTTTCAAGGGGAAACAGACCCTGCTTTTCAGACGTTTTTTGACCAACTCGCATTTTTCGCGGCGTTTTTCGCGCCGTTTTCGCAGCGTTTTTTACGTCCGTTTTTGGAGCTGTTTTCATTGGAGTCTATGAGAAAACAGCTCCAAAAACGTCCAAAGAAGTGTCCTGCACTTCTTTTGACGAGGCTGTATTTTTACGCGTCGTCGTTTGACAGCTGTCAAACGACGACGCGTAAATAACAGGTCGTCTGCACAGTACGTCGGCAAACCCATTCAAATGAATGGGCAGATGTTTGCCGATGTATTGTAGCCCTATTTTCAGACGTAAAACAAGGCATAATACGCCTCGTTTACGTCTGAAAATAGGTCGTGTGAACCCAGCCTGAACCCAGCCTAATACATCTTGTCTAGCTGTATACAATAACCAGCAAATAGCCCACAGCAGATCCTAAAGATGAACAGTACTGTTAGCAGGTGTTGTATATCCTCTCATATACACTCATTAAACACTCCAGTAATAAAGGCTCTGATGTCTGATGATTAATACAACATCATTAAATGCCTGATCTTTACTTACATTTGTGCTTGGTCTCCAAATAATAAATTATAATAGGCACCTTATAATAGACCAGTAGTGTGTATCACAGAAAATGGCAACACATTTAAGGTAATTAAAGGTTGCTCCCGATAACCATACAATTAGCATGATATTGTAAAAAGACTGAAATTTTGCTATAGGTAAATGTAGAATTATTGTTTGTGCCTAAGGCCCCATGCACACGACCGTAAAAAATCTACGTAATTGCGGACTGTAAAACGGTCCGCAATTACGGACCCATTCAGTTCTATTGGCCGTATCACTACGGATAGGTGTCCGTGCCGTAGAACTGTGTCGGGAATTATGTCCTGTGCATGTCCTGTTTTTCGTATTTTACGGGCCGTGCTCCCATACGTTGTATGGGAGAATTGATCGAAAATGCGGGTTGCGGCGCGCGGTCGTCTGAGGCCGGCCGTGCCTGCAGTCGCGGGCCGTGTGCATGAGGCCTTACATTTTAATAAACTTTTTATTTTTTTATATTTTTTGGATATTACCATTAGGCCCTTTTCATGTGAGCATATATTACATTCTTGTACTCTCTGCGTGTACCATGGAGTGCACACGGACAGCACACTGACACATGCAAGTCAATGGGGTTATTCACACCGCAGTGTTTCTCACAGAGTGTGAATCCATTGAGTGAAAGTTGCAGCATGCACCATTCTTGTCCATTTTACAGACTTGCCCATTCACCAGACAACACATGAACATTATCCGTATGCACCCGTATTTCACGTATCCGTTGCTTAGCGACCATGAAAAAAAAAAAAATCTCAAACCAGGTACAGGGTCTAGCATCACCTGTAGGAGCCGTGTCAGAGCACAGAGCCACCTAGAAGATGCCAAGATCAATCGATGTTGAGAGGGCCATGACCCTAAAACAGGACCGACCTGGGCTGTGGAACACCAGGGCAGATAGCTATCATGAAAGAGTGAAAAAATATGTTTCTTGGGAGGAGGTCACAAAGAATCTATTTCAACATCAATGGGAAAGGACAACATCAGACAGAGACAACATTGGTCAGTGCAGCTACAGCTGTGCCCCTATGTTCCCCAAATACAACAGTAATTGGCCCCTTAATTGCTGTCATGTGTGCCTGATGCTGGTAATAACATTAATTGCCCCTTTTACCCATTGTCCTCATGTGGGCCTGATGGTGCTAGTAGTAGCGTTGCTTGCCCATTTTACACTTTGTCCCCACGTGGGCCTGATAGTGATGGTAGTACCGTTCATTACCCCTTTTATCCTTGGACACCATGTGAGCCTGATAGTGCTAGTACTACCGTCATTGCCCCTTTTGTCCCCATGTGGGCCTGATACTGCCAGTAGCAGGGGCATCGCTAGCACCAGACCTCTGGGGCCCAAACTCTGGATCTTTGGCCCGGTGCCCTGGATCCCCGGATGCTGACTGGTAGCGGTCACGAATGCGACTGGGCCGCGGCCGCGGCCCCGGCACCACTATAATTTACTATTTTGACAGGGGCCTATGTCATAAAATACACGGGCCCCTGTTACTATAGTAACGACACATACTTACCCTGAGCGCAGCATGACGCTGTGCGCCACGCAGGATGGTGTCGGGACATCCGCTGCACCGAAGAGCTGGGTTAGTGTAACATCATTACTGCCTTCTGGTATCTAAGCCTGCTGTCACGTTGTGTACGTGGACCCACTGGGCCGTACCACCTTGACGGTATGGCAGCTGGCCAACAGGACACAGGTCACAGTCTATAGTTTGTATAGTGTACCTGTGGCAGCGCGGACAGTAGTGAGACAAACTCGGCTGGAACTAGGCAGCAGGCAGACGTCAGGCGTGGTGTAGCAGGACAGGCGTGGTATACAGCACAGCATGGCACTTGACCAGGATAGCACGGGATACAGGATACAGGTACAAGAACGGGGAACACTGGGAACTGGGAAACACTAGGAGACCATTTGCTTAGACAAACTTTAGGTATGACAACAACACTCAGGCATTGGAGGAAGGGACCGGGCCCTTCTTATAGTCCAGGGTACTCATGGGCTAATTTTGACATTAATTCAGGTGCACCCTATGGGACCTCGCTGAGGTAAGCGGAAGTGAGCGCTGGCGTCTCCTGAGGAGGAGACTGGGGCCGGCGCTCGCAGACCCATGGCTGCGGCCGTCAGGAGGTGAGTGAGCCTGACAGCCCGCGGCCATGGACATGACACCCGCCTTGTGGTAATCTTAGATTAGATACACGTCATAAACGTCGTGCGGTCCCCCTCATTTTTCATAACCAGCCAGATACAACAAAGCAGCAGCCTAGCATTACCAGGGTGGGAAGGGCCACTGTTTTTGGCCTCTCTCAGCCTAATAATACCAGCCCAAGGCCACTCCAGTACCCGACCTTCACTACAGATGGTCGGGTACTTGATCCTACCCAGCTCTTCCCTGTACCCCTGTTGGCGGTGGGTACCAGGGTAATAATGGTGGTTAGTGTTAGCCATTGCACTGGCTAACACTAAGCCCCGCCTTAGTAGTGGATGCTGTCAATCAGCCAGAAGCTATTAATAAGGTGGTAGTAATAAAGTTTCAAAAATACAAGGACATAGAAAAAATATTTTATTGAAATAAAAACCCCCCACACACAACACTCATTAACCATTTTATTGAGAATAAAAAAGCCGTCATTGAAGTAGTCCTCGAATCCAATGTAGTCCAACAACTGAAACTGTAAAAAAAAACAAAATGACAAAAATTACAAAAAAATTAGTAACACATAAAAAAGCGAAACAATTATTATTCTTGCCATTCCTGCGTCCAGCGCTGGAGCCGCAATGTCAGCGAGCTGAGCACTGTATCTAATTCTATCATGTGTAATACTGTCTGCTGAGCCACTGTGTCTAATCCTATCCATAGCTATAGGGTTGTAGTGCTATAGATATAGCAGATCAAGTGTAGACTGTAACACAGCATGGCAATAGCACTAGGTAGCACGGAAACAGGATACAGGAGCAAGGTACACTGGGAAACTGGAAGACACTGGGAGACCATAAGCACGACAAACAATGGGTAACGAACAACGTTTTGGCAAAGAGCAAGGGGGCAGAGCCCTTTTTATAGCCCAGGGCATCCTGGGCTAGATTGCAGAGTTTCTGCAAAAATGCGCAAACTGGCCCTTTAAGGCCGTAGCTTGTGAGGATACCGGGTTGATCTGTTGCAGGATTTTGAAGGGACCAAGGAACCTAGGGGCAAATTTGCACGACGGCACCTTCAGCCGGATATTCCTAGAAGACTGCCAGACTTTAGTCCCTGGAAGGAACTGCGGAGGCGCCCGTCTACTTGTATCTGCCTTTCTCTTCATGCGGTCCACCGCCAACAGGATAGAAGATCGGGACTGTTGCCATATCTGTAGAAAGTCCCTGAAGGTTGAATCGGCTGCAGGCACCTGGGACATCGTAGAAATAGGAAGAGGTATACGAGGATGTTGGCCGTAGACGATGAAGAATGGACTGGAAGTGGTCGACTCACTGGTGTGGTTGTTATAAGAGAACTCTGCCCACGGGAGCAACTGCACCCAATCATCATGGCGCCTGGAAACAAAGTGACGTAGATAGTTCTCCATAGTCTGGTTAACTCTCTCGACTTGCCCATTGGACTGGGGATGATAGGCCGAAGAGAAGTCCAATTTTACACTGAGGAGGCCTCAGAGTGCTCTCCAAAACTTTGAGGTGAACTGGACACCTTGGTCCGAGACAATATGCAGGGGCATGCCATGCAGACGGAAGATGTGTTGTATGAAAAGGTCAGCCAATCGCGTAGCAGACGGCAGGGCGGTCAAGGGAATGAAGTGAGCCATTTTGGAAAATCGATCCACCACCACCCAGATCACACTGCAACTCGCAGAAGAAGGAAGATCCGTGACAAAGTCCATAGTGACATGTTGCCACGGGGCAACGGGCACAGGCAGTTGTTGGAGCAGGCCAGCAGGTCTGGAGTGAGCAACTTTATTTGCTGCACATACTGTGCAAGAGGCGACAAAGTCCATAACATCTTTGGTTAGCGTGGGCCACCAGAACTGACGGGTGATTAGATCTTGGGTCTTACGAGCACCCGCGTGACCTGCCAGCTTAGAACTGTGACCCAAGCAAAGAATTCTTCCTCGGTCAGCCAGATGTACAAAAGTCCTACCCGGAGGAATGTCTCTAACTTGCAGGGGATTCACAGAGAAGATGCAGGATGGCTCAATAATATTCTGTGGAGATTACATGGCGTCTTCAAAAGATCTAGACAAGGCATTGGCCCTCACATTCTTGTCGGCGGGTCGGTAGTGGAGTTCGAACCGGAACCGAGCAAAGAACAACGACCACCTGGCTTGACGAGAAGTCAACCGCTGGGCTGTCTGTAGGTAGGTCAAATTCTTGTGATCCGTGAAGATCAGGATAGGATGAACCGCACCCTCCAGTAGATGTCTCCACTCCTGCAGAGCCAGCTTGATGGCCAATAACTCCCGGTCCCCAATCGAGTAGTTGCGCTCTTGGAATAGTAGCCACAAACCACAGCCTTGCCTTTTGATCTTTTCTGGAACAACAGTGCACCAGCATCCACTGAGGAAGCGTCCACCTCTAACGAAAACTGTAGGGATACATCCGGATGGTGCAGAATGGAGGCAGACGTGAAGGTTTTCTTTAAGGATTCAAATGCGGCTTCAGCCTCCGGAGTCCACATCTTGGCAAGGTGGAGATAGGAGCAGTCAAAGATGAGAAGTTGGCGAATCCTAGGAAGCGTTGTATGGCCCTTAAGCCTTGGGGGCGTGGCCACTCCAGGACAGCCTTTACCTTCTGGGGGTCCATCTTGAGGCCCTGATCTGAGATAATATAGCCCAGGAAGGATAGAGACTTCTCAAAAACACACTTCTCCAACTTGGCGTAAAGGCGATTCTCTCTTAGACGGAGCAACACCTGGCGGACATGACTTTGATGAGTTACTGGATCTGGGGAAAAAAATCAAAATGTCATCGAGATACACCACAACACAAACATAAAGGAGATCACGAAAAATGGCATATTTCTTGAATATCACAAATTCTTGAAATACTGCGGGTGCGTTACACAGGCCGAAGGGCATAACTAAGTATTCGTAGTGCACATCACGAGTATTAAAGGCAGTCTTCCATTCGTCACCTCGACGAATCCAAATCAAATTATAGGCCCCCCGCAGGTCCAGTTTAGAACATTTTTTCGCCCCCCGTATGTGATCAAACAGTTCAGAAATCAAAGGCAAGGGGTACCTGTTCTTCACTGTGATCTGGTTTATGCAACGATCCATCTGACTTTTTAACAAAGAAGAACCCCGCTCTGGCCGGGGATGAAGATTTAATAATGAAACCTCTCTCCAGGTTCTCCTTAATGTAGGCCGACATGGACTGGGTCTCTGGCGGGGAGAGAGGGTACACTCTACCACGAGGAGGAGACGATTCAGGAACCAGGTCGATCGGACAGTCATATGCCCGGTGTGGCGGCAAGGTCTCTGCCTCCTTTTTATTGAAGACATTGCAGAACATGGAGAAACAGGAAGGCAACCCTGTCAAAGACTGAAGAGGGACAGGTTGTGGCGACTGGATATGACCCAGACAGCGGTCAAGGCACTTCGGGCCCCACTGGAGAACCTCTCCAGTGTTCCAATCCAGGACGCGGGCGTGCAGACGAAGCCAAGGCAAACCCAGCAGCACGGGGTTGACGGCCTTGGACAGGACGAACAGGAAGATGAGTTCAGCATGAAGGGCTCCCACTTGGAGTCTCAATGGCTTGGTTACGGACACAACTGGGTCCGGCAATGGCAGTCCATCCACCGAGGCAACGATCAGCGGCCTTTCAAGCGGGATAGTAGGCAACAGTAGGATATCCACAAGGTCCTGGCAGATGAAGTTGGCTGCAGAGCTGGAGTCCAGATATGTGGAGACCTGATGGGACCTCTCGCCAGCAATGATGGTTATGGGAATGAATAGTTTGGAAGAGAGTTCTTGATTCAATGTGTTGACGCCCAGGGTTGTCTCTCCAACCAAACCTAGGCGCTGGTTTTTTTTGGCTTGTGAGGACACAGACGCACGACATGGCCAGCGAGGTCGCAATATAAGCAAAGTCCAGAGGTGCGCCTGCGCTGTTTCTCCTGGACCGATAATGTTAGTCGGTCTACTTGCATCGGGACCTCGGGCAAAGCAATAGAAGCAGGCAAGAGGGGTTGCTGAAAGTTGGGCGCCAGTCTAGGGCACCGACGCTCCTGACGAACCTCGTAAGATCTTTCCCTCAGCCTTATGTCTACCCGAGTGGCAAGCAGATTCAAGTTATCCAAGGCAGAAGGCAGGTCTCGAGCAGCCAGTTCATCCTTGATCTTGGACGACAGGCCATGCCAATAGGATGCCACGAAGGCCTCATTGTTCCAGGATAGCTCTCCTGCCAGAGTCCGGACCTGGATCGTATACTCGCCCACGGAGGTGTCCTCTTGGCGAAGGTTGAAGATGGCAGTGGCTGCCGATGAGACTCGCCCAGGCTTCTCAAAAACAGTTCTGAATATTCGCACAAACTCCTGGAAATCTCGGGTCTCGGATCCCTGACGTTCCCAGATAGGATTAGCCCATGCCAGGGCCTTGCCAGACAGGAGGGAGATGATGAATGCGATTTTGGCTCAATCTGCCACGAGGAGCTGATCCTGCCTAGCTCGGAGATCCAGCAGATCTGTCTGCATGGCTTGGGAGGGTGCCAAGCCCTTGAATTGACCAGCGGAGTCCATGGCCAGAGCGTACTGTCACGATGCGGGGTGTGGATCCACTGGGCCGTACCGCGTAGGGGGATGGCAGCTGGCCAAACAGGTAAGTACAGAGTTCAATTAGTTCAGCGAGGATACCTGAGGCAATCGTAGGCAGTAGCGAGGCAGGCACATCCAGGACCAGGCAGCGGAAAGTCGTCAGGTGAGGCGTAGCAGATCAAGTGTAGACTGTAGCACAGCACGGCAATAGCACAGCACGGCAATAGCACAAGGTAGCACCGAAACAGGATACGGGATACAAGATACAGGAGCAAGGTACACTGGGAGACCATAAGCACGACAAACAATGGGTAACGAACAACGCTCTGGCAAAGAGCAAGGGGGCAGAGACATTTTTATAGCCCAGGGCATCCTGGGCTATATTGAGGAGTTCCTGCTAAAATGCGCGCACTGGCCCTTTAAGGCCGTGCACGCGCGGGCGCCGGAGACACTTTGAGTCTGGAAGTGAGTGCCGGCGCCTGACAGGAGGACAACGCTGCAACGAGGTAAGCTATCCATGGCCACGGCCATCGAGGTTAACGACCGAACGACGGACCGTGGCCATAGACGTTACACTGGGGCCATGCATCTAAGCATATCATGTATGATACTGTCTGCTGAGACAAGGTGGGTATGTGGGACTACCTACAGGGGACTGCATGGCACTGTCTACAAGGGGGATGTATGGCAGGGGGACTGTGTGTGGAACCATACAGAGCGGTGTGACACTATATACAGGGGGCATTGTGTGGGGAATACTCTACAGGTGTCTTTTATTAGAGCCCTGAGACATAACTTTGCTTGGGGCCCCAGAAATGCCAAATTTGCCCCTGAGGTTTAGTACAAGGATACGTACTGCTGGGGCCCTGAATCTAAGGCTACATTTACATGAGCGTGACAGATTTACGTGCGTAAAAAACGCGCGTAAATCTGGTCGTGTGCATTGCGTTTTGCATCAGTGTGCTTCGCGTGTGGCATGCGTTTTTCGCGCACTTGCAAACACTTTATGTCATCGGCGTGCTGTCCGTGGTTTTCATGCACCCATTGACTTCAATGTTTGGCTAGGTGCAGGAAATACACCAATATAGGACATGCAGTGAGTTTCACGCAACGGACACACGCTGCGTGAAAACTCACACATGTGTGAAAAGCCCCTTTGAAATCCATGTGCTGTGCGCTATTTCAACGCACAGCACACGGACGAGAATCACGCTCTTCTGAATCAACCCTAAGCCTATCATGTGTGATACTGTCTGCTGGGGCCCTGTACCTAAGCCTATTATGTTGATACTGTCTGCTGGGGCCATGTATGTAAGCCTATCATGTGTGATAATGGCTGCTGGGGTCATGTATCTAAGTCTATCATGTATGATACTGTCTGCTGGGGCAATGCATCTAAGCCTATCATCTATGATACTGTCTGCTGAGACAATGCATCCAATTCTATCCAGCGGTGCAGCTATAGGAGCCTTAGTCTTATCGATATGCTATCACCGATATGTATGTAAAAATTTATTTATTCTTTTGGGGGTAAATATATGTCTTGATGCTTGTGCCCCTGATCTTTTAAGACCTTAGCTATGCCCCTGGCCGGTAGTACCTTTAATTGCGCCTTTTACCCTCGTGCCATATTTAATTATTTTAATGTTTGTTCTTGTAGTTGAAGACATCAAGACTCCATGGCGCAGATTCTAGGACCAGTCATCAGGTTGTAAACCAGGCAGCAAGAGGAGAAGGTGTGCCCCCACAGTAGCGGACGAGATAGATAATCAGGTTCTACGTTTCCTGAACCGTAACGTAGAAGAAGATGGGACAGATAGCTTTGCCCAATCCCTAGTGCTGCATCTCAGGCGTGTCCTGGAGGAAAGGCTACTGCTTAAACAGGCTGCCATGTTAATTTTGTTGGAGGCAGCAACTCGTTCCAATGACCCGCGGGAGTGCTTCCAGGCACTTGAACAGTGGCGAGTCAGTGACCATACCACGTCTCCCACCTAGATGGCTGCCCATACCCCAGACACTGAAACTCATCCTCAACAACGCCACTATTGGTATGGGGCACGTGCCCCAACACGGCCTATGATATATGAACAGTCCCCTGTACTATTCTCACAAGATAGGTTACATTATGGTGACTCAATACAGGCCCGTAAACCAGCAGCGGCCACTTCCCTCAGTGCCAATGGCGGATGATCATATGGGCGGTTCGGGCACATCATTTTTAAAAAAACACATTGCAGTGCGCCAGCGCCGCTAATGGGGAGGAGGGGCGGCCTGAGAGGGAATAGGGCCACACCTTTCGCCCTGCTGCCTCTCTGAGGGGGCGGCGGCGCAACTGAAAGTAACCGCCGCCACCCTCTCCTGCACTAATTGTACCTGCGTCTATAGAACACAGGTACAATTACATGCATAAGCACTGAGTGGCCGGGTACGTTCCGTGCCTGACCATTCAGCGCCTTATAATGATGCTGATTGGCAGGGCGGAATGAGTTGTCCCGCCAATCAGCGCCTTTCAACTTGTTGAAAGGCGCTGATTGGCGGGGGAAGTCATTTTGCCCTGCCAATCAACGATGGTAGCGGCGCAATGACGTCATCGCACCGCTTCTATTGTGGAAGGGCGCTGATTGACGGGACATGTCATTCTGCCCTGCCAATCTGCGCCTTTCAACGACGCAAGCGGCGCGATGGTTTCACTCCGCCCCAGCAGACCTGCTCAGAAGAGAGCAGGCCTGCATTGACACAGGACGGCGCGGGAACGGGATCACGGTGAATATGTACATTTTGTTGTTTTCAACTAAAAAGTGTTGGCGGCATTATCTACAGGAGGGGGGCTATATGTGGGGCACAATCTACAGGGGAGGCTTTATGTGGGACACAATCTACAGGGGGACTATATGTAGGGCGCTATATGTGGAGTGCCATCTACAGGGGGCTATATGTGGGGCACAATCTACAGGGGAGGCTTTATGTGGGACACAATCTACAGGGGGACTATATGTAGGGCACTATATACAGGGTGCGCTATATGTAGAGCGCAATCTACAGGGGGCTATATGTGGGGCACAATCTACAGGGGAGGCTTTATGTGGGACACAATCTACAGTGGGACTATCTGTAGGGCAGTATATACAGGGGGAGCTATATGTAGAGCGCTATCTTCAGGGGGCTATATGTAGAGTGCTATCAACAGGGGGCTATATGTGGGGCACTATCTACAGGGGGATCTATGGGGGCACTATCTATGGGAGCAATATCTACAGGGGGATCTATGGGGGCACTATCTACAGGGAGAACTATGTGTGTGTGGGACACAGTGTATGGTGCTATTATAATCAGGGACATGGTGTACGGCGTTATTATAATTAGAGGTGCAGTATATGGTACTATTATATATAGGGACGTATTGTGCGGCACCATGATAACTTTATCTTTGTTTATAGATGCAGAAATGTTTGAAAGTGAGAAGCCCAAGAAAACTGCAGAAATGGGTCGTGGCCGGGAGAAGTCATAGAGGTCTGGACCGGATGGAGAAAAAGAAGAACTAGAATCTGAAATGAAGTCACCGGTAAGTCACTTAATGTAAATGTTTATTCTGCCTCTAATCAGTACTGTAGTCACTGTATGATCTGCAGCGAGATGATGGGTGGTATGATATTTTTTTGGGGAAACAGCAACTCCCAGCATATCCTTACCATTGTTCGGGCCATGCTGGGAGCTATAGTTTTATCCATACAAACCTATACAGCAGGGGTTGCACTAAATTGAGCTGTATTTGTGCTGGTGCTGTATTTATGTACTGAGGTTTGTTCTGGGGCTGTATTTATGTACTGTGCTTTGTTCTGGTACTGTCTTTATGTACTGAGCTCGGTTCTGGTGTTGTATATATATATAGTGAGCTTTGTTCTAGTGCTGTATATATGTACTGAAGTTGGTTCTGGTGATGTATATATGTACTGAGCTTGGTTCCGGTGTTGTATTTATGTGCTGAGCTTGGTTCTGGTACACTGTTTCCGTAAGTCTCATAGAACTGTATGGTAGTTACGGAAACAGCGTAGCTCGCATGCTACGCTGCTTCCGTAACTGCCATTCACTACTATGAGTTACGGAAAGTCTATGGTCATGAAGTGGCCGAGAGGCAGCGATAGCAGAAAGAGGTACAACAGGGTTTAGGGGTCCCGGTTCTAGAGATAGATGCAAGTCCCACCTCTGGGAACTGCACCTATCTGACAGGATCCACAGGATATGTCATACATTTCCCTCACGGGAAAACCCCTTTAAAGTGTAACTAAATTTCTAAAAAACTTCCTACATGTCATAGTGAAATGTCAGAAGTTTTGATCAGTGGGGGTCCGAGCACTGAGACCCCCATGGATCGCTAAAACAAAGTGGCAGAAGCGCTCAGGTGACCGCTTCGTTTCTGATCTGCTTTTCTCAGAAAGCCGAGCAAGCGGTGTATGGACGTACACCACTCCGAGGAATGCCGATCAAAAGCGAAGCGGTGCAGCATTCAATCGTGCGCTTCCGCCGCTTCACTTTAACGATCGTGGAGGTCTGAGTGCTCGAACCCCCCACCGATTAAAAGTTCTGATATATCACTATGACATGTTAAAAGTTTAGTTACACTTTAAAGAGAGGTGTTATAATGTTTTTGGTTTTTTATTATTATTATTTTTTCTTCAATAAAACAGTTTATGAATGTGTTTGGTGCAACTTTCTAAATACTTTTTTATTAAAAATGATTTTTCTTTTTGAGTTACAGCTGGTTGATATCCTGAATACAGAGCAGCTGTATCTAGTGCTAAAACCTGTATCCGTCAGGTCAGTGGCACTGGCGGGTACAGCGCCAGCGGGTTGGGCGGGTTGAATTGCGTGTGAGAAGGAAGGAGGGGGCCCAAGTTGTGTCAACAGCCCAGGGCCCATGGTACACTTAATCCGCCACTGCTTAGTGGGCAAGCTTATGGCTCCTATCAGTCTCAGCAAGCTAGTCAGCAGACCATTGACTGTTCAAAGGGGTATAGTGGAGGACCTGACTCCCCCCCCCCCCCCCCCATATCTTTAACCTGAAAATTCTTAGGATACATTTTTATTTTTCAGTACTTTAGTATTTTAGCTTAAACTGTTTTTTATAAAAGTTCTAAATAAAAAGTGATATATGAATGAAGGAACGGGGAGTAGGAAAAGTAGTGTGTTTTATTGAATGTAAAAAATAAAAAATACTTTATTATTGAATTGATATTAAAAACAATGTTAGATGAAGTGACGTTGCGCCAAAGTCCCCTGAATTGGCACACTATGACAAATTATGTCTGGATTGAAAATGCTCCGGATTAATGTAGATGAATATATCTGGCTTCCACTATTGTGTAATTGTGGAGAAACTGTAATAGACCCTACCGTGGTCCAGAGATTAAAGTGCAAAAAATTATTACAAATGACTGTCCCCCTCAGTATTGGTGAGGAAACAGTCAGATTACATTTGAAACTAAAGTTTCCTCCAACAGGCTGTAAATTCATATATCGTTAATTGGTGGTGTACACCTAGTGTGAATTACTCCAACATATTATATATAAAATTGTACGAGGGTAATACCTATCAAAATATATTAAATAAAAAGTGATTTGTGTCCTTTTCAGAGGTGGTGGGAGCAGTGTGGAGAGGTGAGGGAGGTGAGGTGGGTAAGGACAATCATGTTGATGAATACTTGGAGAAGGGCACCTGGTATGGTTTTGGACATTAAAAATGTGTGCAGAATTCTCTCGTGTAGATAAATGACATAGAAAAAAAGAAGGTAAGTTAGATCCTTTCCTAGGGAAGTCTTGCACAGGTTTTTGGCACACAATTGTACATATCCAGGGGCGTAACTAGGAAAGATTGGGCCCCATAGCAAACTTTTGACTCCCCTGGGTGTCACACAACCCCCCCCTTGTAGATAGTGCCTTTTTTTACAGCCCCCCACTGTAGAGAACGCCATACAGCCCCCTCTGTAGAGAACGCCATACAGCCCCCTCTGTAGAGAACGCCATACAGCCCCCTCTGTAGATAGCGCCATACAGCCCCCTCTGTAGATATCTACAAAGGGAGCTGTATGGCGTTATCTACAGGGGGGACTCTGTATGGCGTTCTCTACTGAGGGGGCTGTATGGCGTTATCTACAGTGGGGGCTGTATGGCGTTATCTACAGGGGGGCGGTATGGCGTTATCTACAGGGGGGCTGTATGGCGTTATCTACATGGGAGGCTGTATGGCGTTATCTACAGGGGGGATGTATGGCATTATCTACAGAGGGGGCTGTATGGCGTTATCTACTGAGGGGGGGTGCTGTATGGCGTTCTCTACAGAGGGGGCTGTATGGCCCCCCCTGTAGAGAATGCCATACAGCCCCCCCTGTAGGGAACACCATACAGCCCCCCCCCTGTAGGGAACACCATACAGCCCCCCCTGTAGGGAACACCATACAGCCCCCCCCTGTAGGGAGCGCCATACAGCCCCCCCCTGTAGGGAACGCCATACAGCGTCCCCCCTTCCAAAAAAATGCGACCTACTGTGTGTCCTACAAAAGACATGTATCCCCTATCCACAGGATAGGGGATACATGTGTGATCGCTGGCAGCGATAGGGAGAACGGGGGACTGAAAGTCCCCCCGAAGTTCTCCATGACTAACCTCTGACTTCCGGCGTCTGCGCAGCTCAATAGAAATGAAAGGTGCGCCGGTCACGCATGCGCACAAGCGCGACCGGCGCTCCATTCATTTCTACAGAGCTGCCGACACAGACCCGGAAGTCTGAGGTTTGTGATGGAGAACTTCAGGGGACTTTCAGTCCCCCGTTCTCCCTATCGCTGCCAGCGATCACACATGTATCCCCTATCCTGTGGATAGGGGATACATGTCTTTTGTTTAATGGCACAGCGGGGAGATACCTCCCTGCTCTGCCGTAGTGTAAAGTGGCGTCGCGCTGTAGCAGCCATAGCGGCTGCTAGCGGAGCCTCCGGCCATGGTGGGGGCCCGTGCCGGCGGGCGAGACGGGCCCCCTCATGCCGCGGGCCCAGTAGCAGCCGCTACGGCTGCTAGAGTGGTAGTTACGCCACTGTACATATCCTATATGGGTGAGTATATGGCTCGTAGTAAAAAAAAAAAAAAAAGACATAGACAATGTCCACGATCGGACAACTGATGACCTATCCACAGGTTAGGTCATCAGTATATGATCGGTGTGAGTCCGATACCCAGACCCCGCACTAACTTATAATGAGTATGCAGTAGTTGAAGCCAGAAGCAGATGGCTCTGACCACTGCATAGTGGACGTGCTGCAGAACTGCAGCTCTGCTTCTATTCACTTGAATAGGAGCAGAGCTGCAGTACTGCACCTCGGAAGCTATTTTGAGACCAGAGCCATCTGCTTCCGGCATTGATGTCCGGTGCCCAGAGGCAGCCGGAGCAGCTGATCGGTGCGGGATCTGGGTGTCGGACCCGCACTGATTGTATACTGATGACCTATCCTGTGGATAGGTCATCAGTTGTGCGATTGTGGACAACCCCTTCAGATAGCTTTTTTTTAAAAAAAAAACAATTCAGATGCTGAGCCTAAATGATTAAAATGAGGTATTGGTTAATATTTTGGCCAAAATACACAAAAGCACAAATAAAGCTTGTAGACCTTATGATCACACGGTGACGTGGTACACACCATGCCGGATTATAGCCTATCGGTCAAGCCCAAATAAAACGATTGCTCAGAACCTACGTTTAGTGAGACAACATTCTCCACCAGCGTCACAAAGCCAGACTGGAACATGAAGAAACACATTTTTTTTGTGTTGATAATATTTTGGCCAAAATACGAAAGCTTGCAACCCATGTCATGTTCCTCATTGTCTTGTGAGTCTCTAACCTAAAGTAAACAAAAACGATGCAAACAAAGTGTAAATGCAGATTCAACAGTAAATCTGGAGGCACAACTTAAATTCATCTAGCTCCGGGTTCTGTCCAGATGTTCCTGGTCTTTCTTGTGATGTTTGGTAGGCAGTGACTAGTGATATGCTCACATGTTGGTCTATTTCCCATTACAAAGCCAACAGCACTATGTAGAAATACTGCTTGTAATTATAGAATGGAGACCCAGAGTGTGACAGCTTCTTGACACAGATGTGTTTACCGTTCAGCACCAAGATGCAGTTGGGAAACTGTGCATTGTCCATGAACCCACCTGCAATTCCCAGATACTTTTCAGCCATGGGCTTAGGTATCATCATCTCCTTGAATCTATGCCAGATGACCTCACATATAGACCTGATGATCCCTGAAATGGTGGACATCCCCAGCAGAGATTCAAAGGGGAGGGACGCAAATGTATTTCTAGTCACCAGGAATCTGAAAAATGTAAATTAATTAAATGTCAACTATCAACAACCCTGCCCTGTTGCCAGGCCTCCTCACCCTTGGACAGTGACGTTTAGCTACACATGGAGTTCCAGTAAAGCTATATTATAAAATAAATCCGCACATAAGTTTGTACATGAAAATGAAATGCTGTTTAAAAGCATACAAACACTTTTAATGTAGATATCCCAGATAATAAGGAATTAATTAAAATTAACAATTTTTTTAATGGGAATCTGTCAAGTGATATATGTTATCCAATCTGCATGTTATAGAGCCGGAGGAGCTGAGCAGATTGATATATTGTTCGCTGGGAAAAGATTCAGTAGAACTTGTAATTAATTGATCTAAATCTCTAATCAATATGGGCTTAAGATTCCAGTCCATGTTGACGGCAGAACAGACAGCATGTCCCACAAGAAAGTTTCAATAGGTTAAACAGTAGTTGTGGCCTTGTCAATACCAGTGCAATCAGCTGCTCACATGGTGGTAAAGGGGACATCTACTTTAGTGCTGTCTCTATCAGGGTGACATGGCGGGAATGGGTAAAAGGTATGTATTCTTACCTCAGGGTGATGATTAGCCTTTCCTCTGGAAAAAAAGGAGTGCCTGGTGTCCTGGAAGATTAGTTCAGGGCGTAGCTCCACCAGCAGTTGGTCAAATGTAGGGACGGATATGAGGAACAATTACATTATACTGGGTGCCACCCTGATACAGCGTGCGGAAGTGGCCTTTGCAGGACCGTTATGAGACGGATAAACCTAAAACCTCCGCATTCTCCTCGGTTCTTTCTCCAGCATCTGATGTCGCAGTCCATATTTCTGAGAGAGAAGCCAGCCAAACAGAACACGGTCCAAAGATTTCAGAAGCCAAAAGATAGCCAAAAAACAATCTGACGAAAGAAAAGGAAACTGACAAAGCTTTCTCGGCTGTAAAAGCAATAGAATGTGGCATTTGAGCGATTATGTGACCTTCATGTGGGTGTTTTCAGTGGATTGGGACAAAATAGACAACACTAGACTTCCTTCCGTTTTTTTTGCGGACGAGAAAAACGGATGACATACGGACATAAAAGATGAACACACGCGGACATTTAAATGGGTGTAAAACTATCTGTATTTTGAGGATGCCAAATGGACCAGAGAAGTGTATGACGCTGATTGGTCTGCGTCATACGCTTTTCTTTACAACGCCCACTTGGGTAAAGTAAAAAAAAATGCCCAGTTAGGCTTTTACAAAAAATTTGCATAAATGTTACAATTATCATAACTTTGTCACTAATAAACGTTTTTTTAAAAAACAAAAAACAAAACAATACAGTAGTTACCTACAACACAGCGCCTATTAGATTAGGTAAGAGATAGGGAAGTATGAAACTAGTGACAGAGCTTCTTTAAGAGAAGAAAAAAGTCCTGCATGCAGTAATTTTCTCGCCACTGTTTTTGACGGAAACTGTGACAGAGGCCCCAAACGGAATCTCCAATCCAGATGTGAACAAGCCCTTATAGACAACCCGCCAACCCAAGAGATTTCGCTATTGATGACCTTTACTTGCTGTAATGTCTGTGGCTGCTGGCTGTCAGCTCCAACCCCCCCTGACAGCCGCAGCCACGAGTCGGCAAGCGCTGGCCCCAGCCTCCTCCTCAGGAGACGCCAGCGCTCGCGTCCACTCACCTCAGCCAGATCCCGTAGGGATCATGGATGAACTATGACCCGTGAGTACAATGGACTATAAGAGGGGTCCAGCGCCCCAGTTCTATGCCTGAGCGTTGTCGTGATCCCTAGTTTGTCTATGTGATGGCCTCCTAGTGTGTTTCCTGTTCCAGTCCCTGGTCCAGTCCCTGTTCCAGTCCCTGTCCCTGTACCTATACCTGTTTCCAGTTCCTGTTCCTAGCAATCCATACATTCCTGGTCTAGCACTGAGCTGTGCCAAAGTCTTGCCGTGCTGCATCCATGTCTGACCTGCTTCACATCGACTGACGTCCGCCTGCTACCTAGTCCCAGCCGAGCCTGCCCTGCTGCTGTCTGAGCTGCCAGAGGTACCAATAGAACTATAGACATTCACCTGTTCCCTGTTGGCCAGCAGCCTTACCGCCAAGGCGGTACGGCCCAGTGGGTCCACAGACCCTTCGTGACAGTATGCTCAAGCCATGGACCCCGCTGGTCGAATCAAGACTATAACGACGTCACAGGAGATGCGAGCGGATATGCTGGACCTCCGGTCTCGACAGGACCAACTCCTCCAGGCGTTGAACATTCTTCCACGTCGGCAGGAGGCACAAGCTGTCGTTCCTCCTACTACACCCCCTGGCAATGTGGATCCTCAGTCTACACCTCTTGGCAGTATTGACAAACGTGTTTCTTTTCCACTTCCTGACCACTATGATGGAGAAGCAAGTACCTGTCGTGGTTTTCTTAATCAATGCCAGATCCATTTCAGCCTGTATGCTAGGACATTTTCGTCTGATGGTGCCAGGGTTGCTTTCATCATTTCTCTCCTCACAGGCAAGGCTCTTGCATGGGCGAACCCTATCTGGGAGAAACAAGGACCAGAGACCCGTGACTTCCCTGCCTTCCTCCGGACTTTTCGCATGGTGTTTCAGGAGCCTGGACGGGTCTCATCTGCAGTGGCCTCTTTGATTAACCTGCGCCAAGGAGACACGTCAGTGAGTGAGTACGCCATCCACTTCCGCACCCTGGCGGGACAGCTGTTATGGAACAATGAAACTCTGATGGCTGCATTCTGGCATGGACTATCTTCCAGAGTTAAAGACGAACTTGCCACCCGGGATCTGCCGTCTACCCTGGATGACCTCATCCTTCTGTCTGCCCGGATTGATATACGGATCCGTGAACGCCTCCAAGAGGTTCAACAGGGGGAGGGGGGAGTCCTTCCTAGTCTGGCCCCTACTTTGCATCAACCCCTGCTCTCCTCAGATGTTGATCCTCCTAAGAAGTCGGTAATAACGGACCAGTACAAGTTATCTACCCAAGAGAGACAATGCAGACGCACATCTGGACACTGTCTTCATTGCGGTCTCAATGGCCATCTTGTGCGCCTGTGCCCCCAAAAATCCCAAAACCTAGGGTTGCTTGGAGTGACGACCTTGGGTAAAGATGGACTTCCGTCTAAATTGTCCATACCTGTGGCCATAGTGTCCGGCGAGAAAACGCATCAGGTCTCTGCGTATCTGGACTCTGGATCCGCTGCTAATTTCATCCGCAGAGATCTGGTGGACCTTCTGCAATTGCCCACCATCCCACTGGAGAGCCCGTTGACAGTTGCCTCAGTGAATGGACTACCTCTGCCAGACCCAGTTATAGCTGTGACCAAGCCGCTGAGGTTCCAAGTGGGAGCCCTTCACTCCGAACTTCTGTCATTCTATGTCCTGCCCAAAGCTGTTAATCCTGTGTTAGTGGGCCTGCCTAGGCTCCGACTGCATGCCCTAGTTCTGGACTGGAATTCTGGAGAGATTCTCCAGTGGGGCCCTGAGTGTCAAGGTCGTTGCCTGGTGCGGATTCGTTCGGCTCAGGCTTCGCTGTCTCGGTCATTGGCAGGATTGCCGGGTCATTATGCTACCTTTTCGGACGTCTTCAGCAAGAGGGAGGCGGAGACATTGCCCCCACATTGGGCGTATGACTGCCCTATTGAACTGATTCCTGGTGCATCCCTTCAGCATGGTAGGGTATATCCTCTCTCCTTGCCAGGGACTCTGTCCATGTCCTCCTATGTGAAAGAGAACTTAGAAAAGGGGCTTCATAAGAAAGTCTTCCTCCCCGGCAGGAGCCGGGTTCTTCTTCGTCAAAAAGAAAGATGGCTCTCTTCGTCCTTGCATCGACTACCGTGGTCTCAACCAGATCACAGGGAAGAATAAATATCCGTTGCCACTGATCTCCAAACTGTTTGATCGTATACGTGGTGCAATTTTTTTTTCTAAACTAGACCTCCGTGGGGCTTACAACCTAGTCCGGATTCGCCAGGGTGATAAATGGAAACTGCATTTAACACCCATGATGGACACTATGAGGCTCTAGTAATGGCCTTCGGCCTGTGTAATGCTCCCGCGGTCTTCCATGAGTTTGTGAATGACATTTTCCGTGACCTACTCTATGTTTGTGTTGTAGTCTACCTTGATGACATCTTGATTTTCTCCCCAGATCCTATGACGCACCAGAGACATGTCCGTCAGGGTCTGCTACGGTTAAGGGACAATCGTCTGTACGCCAAGTTGGAGAAGTGCGTATTTGACAAGGTTGCTCTACCCTTCCTGGACTACATCGTCTCGAATCGTGGTCTCGAGATGGATCCTGAAAAGGTCACGTCTGTCCTGGAGTGGCCACGTCCTCAAGGCTTGAGGGCCATACAGTGCTTTTTGGGATTTGCTGTTTATTCCGAACTCCTCACTGACTTCTCCCATCTCTAACCTTATTAAGAAGGGTATGAACGCCAATGTGTGGACTCCCGAGGCAGCGTCCGCATTCAATAGCCTGAAGAGTGCCTTCACGTCAGCCTCTATCCTCCATCATCCGGATGTCTCTCTGCAGTTCTCGTTGGAGGTGGACGCATCCTCTGTCGGTGCTGGTGCACTCCTGTTCCAGAGAGGTCCCAAAGGCAAGTCAAGGGTATGTGGATACTTTTCCAAGCTCTTCTCTTCCGCAGAATGCAACTACTCGATTGGGGATTGGGAGTGTAATGGCAGGAAGGAGGTGAAGGGAAAGTGAGCCCTAATCTACCCACCGCCCTGTCCCTGCCTACTTGCAACGACCCGCCCTAGGCGACGGGGTACAACTGGGCGGCGGTCCCTACGCTGTCTAAGTGCACGGGAGAACAAACAGGGAACACGCAAGGGAAGGGGCAGTAGCCCACGGAACGCCGCGAGGAAACGGAGCGGTGAATGAGTTGTCAGGACCAGGATGAAGTGGAGTATACCCAAGTGAGCACGGAGGAGGAAGCAAGCCGGAGGCAAAGCAAGCGGGTTAAGCAGAACAGCAGCAAGGCAGAAGCACGGCAGAAGCAGGCTGGAGCAAGCAGCAGTGGGGCCAGGAATCCAAAAGAATTACAAGCACGGAGGAGGAGAACACAGCAGGTAATAAAGGACAGGGGGCGGAGCTAACTCCGACTGACCAGGCCGCGATAGGATCTCCCACTCCTGAGCCTGCCACCCTGGTTGGTGGGAGATAGTGTCAGTCGAACAGGTCTGGCCTCAGGTGTGGATTGATTAATCCCAGGAGTATACCTAGACGTAGTACCTGGCAGATCCCTAACAGTACTCCCCCTTTTATGAGGGGCCACCGGACCCTTACTAAGAGGACCCGGTTTAGTAGGGAAGAGAAGGTGGAACCTCCTGATCAATACCCCAGCGTGAACATCACGGGCAGGTACCCAAGTCCTCTCCTCCGGCCCGTACCCTCTCCAATGGACCAGGTACTGGAGGGAGCCCTGGACCATCCTACTGTCCATAATCTTGGCCACCTCGAATTCCACCCCCTCAGGGGTGAGAACGGGAACAGGATGTTTCCTCGAGGGGGACCAGGACGGGGAGCAGCATTTAAGGAGGGAGGCATGGAAGACGTCATGTATGCGAAAGGATGGGGGCAGCTCCAGACGGAAGGATACAGGGTTGAGGACTTCAATGATCTTATAAGGCCCAATAAATCGGGGAGCAAACTTCCTGGACGGGACCTTAAGGCGCAAGTTCCTGGACGACAACCAGACCAAATCCCCGACGACAAACCAGGGGTTAGCAGAACGTCTACTATCCGCCTGAATCTTTTGTGCGCTCTGGGATGCCTCTAGGTTCTTCTGAACCTGGGCCCAGACAGTGCACAGTTCCCGATGAACATCCTCTACCTCAGGATTATTGGAACAACCAGGGGAAACGGAGGAGAACCTTGGGTTAAACCCGAAATTACAGAAAAACGGGGAGACCCCTGACGAGTTACTGACCCGGTTATTCAGGGAAAATTCAGCAAGGGGAAGGAATGAGACCCAATCGAATTGACATTCAGAGATGAAACACCTTAAATATTGTTCCAGGGACTGGTTAGTCCTCTCCATTTGGCCATTAGTTTCGGGATGGAAGGCGGAGGAGAAGGACAGATCAATCTCCAACTTTTTACAAAAGGCTCTCCAAAATAAGGAAACAAATTGTACCCCTCTGTCAGAAACGATATTGACTGGGGCCCCATGGAGACGCAGGATGTGTTTCACAAACAAAGAAGCTAACGTCTTGGCGTTAGGTAGCGTCTTAAGGGGCACAAAGTGGCACATCTTGCTGAAGCGGTCTACTACCACCCACACCACCGACTTGCCCTGAGATGGAGGCAAATCGGTGATAAAATCCATGGAGATATGGGTCCAAGGTCTCTGGGGAATGGGCAAGGAACGTAGTAGGCCTGCAGGTCGGGACCTAGGGGTTTTGGACCTAGCGCAAACCTCACAAGCGGCGACGTAAGCCCTAACGTCTTTAGGCAACCCAGGCCACCAATAGTTTCTGGTAATGAGGTGTTTGGTGCCCAAGATGCCAGGATGACCAGATAGAGCGGAGTCATGGTTTTCCCTGAGTACCCTTAGCCGGTATTGCAGGGGAACAAACAGTTTGTCCCCAGGGACGTTCCCGGGAGCTGCACCCTGATCAGCCGCGATATCAGAAGCTAAATCAGAATCCGTGGCAGAAACGATTATACCAGGAGGTAAAATACAAGCAGGATCCTTCTCGGAAGGAGGATTGGCCATGAAACTACGTGACAGGGCATCAGCCTTAATATTCTTGGACCCAGCCCTATAGGTAACCAAGAAATTAAATCTGGTAAAGAATAGTGCCCACCGAGCTTGTCTAGGATTAAGCCTCCGGGCCGATTCTAGGAAAACCAGATTCTTGTGATCCGTAAGGACCGTTACCTGGTGTCTGGCCCCCTCCAGGAAGTGCCGCCACTCTTCAAAAGCCCATTTAATGGCTAGAAGTTTGCGGTTGCCAATATCATAGTTACTCTCCGTGGGCGAAAACTTCCTAGAGAAGTAAGCACAGGGGCGGAGATGGGTGAGGGAGCTGGTACCCTGGGACAAGACGGCCCCCACTCCCACCTCGGATGCGTCAACCTCCACAATAAATGGCTCCTCTTGGTTGGGCTGAATCAGCACGGGGGCCGAGATAAAACACTTCTTGAGGGTCTCAAAGGCCTGGACGGCCTCAGGGGGCCAATGGAGGACATCAGCACCCTTGCGAGTAAGGTCCGTAAGAGGCTTAGCGACGACCGAGAAGTTGGCAATAAATCTCCTGTAATAGTTGGCGAACCCTAAAAAACACTGTAACGCCTTAAGGGAGGCAGGTTGGACCCATTCCGCCACAGCCTGAACCTTGGCAGGGTCCATGCGGAATTCATGAGGAGTGAGGATTTGCCCTAAAAATGGTATCTCCTGTACCCCAAAGACACATTTTTCAGTCTTAGCAAACAGATTATTCTCCCGAAGGACCTGGAGCACCTTCCTGACATGCTCCACGTGGGAGGACCAGTCCTTGGAAAACACCAGTATGTCATCAAGGTACACAACAAGAAAATTACCCAGGTAATCTCTCAGGATTTCATTAATAAAATTCTGGAAGACAGCAGGGGCATTACACAACCCAAAGGGCATGACCAGGTATTCGAAATGACCCTCGGGTGTGTTGAATGCAGTTTTCCACTCATCCCCCTCTTTGATGCGGATAAGGTTATATGCCCCCCGTAGATCGAACTTAGAAAACCATTGGGCTCCCTGAACCTGATTAAAAAGATCCGGAATCAAAGGAAGTGGGTACTGGTTCCTTACGGTGACCTTATTCAGGTTACGATAATCAATGCACGGCCTAAGACCACCATCCTTCTTCCCCACAAAGAAGAAGCCAGCACCTACAGGAGAAGTCGAGGGGCGAATGAAACCCTTGGCCAGGCATTCTTGGATATACACCCTCATAGCTTCACGTTCAGGACATGAAAGATTAAATATCCTACCCTTAGGAAGCTTGGCACCGGCACCAAATCGATGGCGCAATCGTAATCTCTATGGGGGGGCAACACCTCGGAGGCCTCCTTAGAAAACACATCGGCGAAGTCCTGAACAAACTCAGGAAGCGTGTTTACCTCCTCCCGGGGAGAAATAGAGTTAACAGAAAGACATGACATAAGACATTCACTACCCCATTTGGTGAGATCCCCAGTATTCCAATCAAACGTGGGATTATGCAACTGCAACCAGGGAAGACCTAATACCAGATCAGACGATGATCCCTGCATCACCAGTACAGAGCACTGCTCCAAATGCATGGAGCCAAGCAGGAGTTCAAAAACAGGAGTATGCTGAGTAAAATAACCATTAGCAAGGGGAGTTGAGTCGATACCTACTACAGGGATAGGATAAGGTAAATCAATAAAAGGCATTTTTAGAGACATAGCAAATTCCACAGACATGATATTAGCAGATGAGCCAGAATCCACGAAGGCACTGCCAGTGGCAGACCGGCCAGCAAACGAGACCTGAAAGGGAAGCAGAATTTTATTGCGTTTCACATTAACGGGAAATACCTGTGCGCCCAAGTGACCTCCCCGATGATCACTTAGGCGCGGAAGTTTTCCGGCTTTTTATTCTTGCGCCTGGGACAGGTGTTCAGAAGATGCTTGTCGTCCCCACAGTAGAAGCAGAGACCATTCATTCTGCGAAACTCCCTACGTTGTCGAGGGGACATGGAGGCCCCGAGTTGCATAGGTACCTCCGAGTCCTCCGTGGAGGGGCGAGGACACGGGACCTCGGGGGGAATCACAGAAAAGTCAGAGGGGAGCACATTGAAGCGTTCAAGCTGACGTTCCCTGAGACGTCGGTCAAGTCGTACTGCTAGGGCCATAACCTGGTCAAGGGAATCAGAAGAGGGGTAACTAACCAGCAGATCCTTCAGGGCGTCAGATAATCCTAACCTAAACTGGCACCTTAGGGCCGGATCGTTCCACCGAGAAGCTACGCACCACTTTCTAAAATCAGAACAGTACTCCTCAACCAGTCTCCTACCCTGACGTAAGGTCACCAGCTGACTCTCGGCTAAAGCAGTCCTGTCAGTCTCGTCGTAAATGAGTCCGAGGGCAGAGAAAAAGCGATCAACAGAGGAAAGTTCAGGGGCGTCAGGAGCCAAGGAGAAGGCCCACTCTTGGGGCCCTTCCTGGAGTCGGGATATGATGATACCCACCCGCTGGTTCTCGGAACCTGAGGAGTGGGGTTTAAGGCGGAAATATAGTCTGCAACTCTCCCGGAAGGAGAGAAACGTCTTACGGTCCCCTGAGAACCGGTCAGGTAACTTGAGGTCGGGTTCTAGAGGTGAGGTGAGGGGAACTACTACGGCAGCGTCACCCTGGTTGACCCGGGAGACCCGGGAGACCCTGGTTGGACCTGTAGGGAGAGGCCCTGCATCTGCTGGGTCAGGGTCTCAAGGGGGTCCATGATAGCGTCAGCGTAGGGGAAATGGTAGACTAGGTAAGGGGCTTGTAATTATGTAATGGCAGGAAGGAGGTGAAGGGAAAGTGAGCCCTAATCTACCCACCGCCCTGTCCCTGCCTACTTGCAACGACCCGCCCAAGGCGACGGGGTACAACTGGGCGGCGGTCCCTACGCTGTCTAAGTGCACGGGAGAACAAACAGGGAACACGCAAGGGAAGGGGCAGTAGCCCACGGAACGCCGCGAGGAAACGGAGCGGTGAATGAGTTGTCAGGACCAGGATGAAGTGGAGTATACCCAAGTGAGCACGGAGGAGGAAGCAAGCCGGAGGCAAAGCAAGCGGGTTAAGCAGAACAGCAGCAAGGCAGAAGCACGGCAGAAGCAGGCTGGAGCAAGCAGCAGTGGGGCCAGGAATCCAAAAGAATTACAAGCACGGAGGAGGAGAACACAGCAGGTAATAAAGGACAGGGGGCGGAGCTAACTCCGACTGACCAGGCCGCGATAGGCTCTCCCACTCCTGAGCCTGCCACCCTGGTTGGTGGGAGATGGTGTCAGTCGAACAGGTCTGGCCTCAGGTGTGGATTGATTAATCCCAGGAGTATACCTAGACGTAGTACCTGGCAGATCCCTAACAGGGAGTTACTGGCCATCAAATTGGCTCTGGAGGAGTGGAGACATCTACTAGAGGGCGCAGCTCATCCGATCTTGATTTTTACGGACCACAAGAATCTGACCTACCCCCAGACGGCCCAACGGCTGAACCCTCATCAGTCCATGTGGTCACTGTTCTTTGCAAGATTTCAGTTTGAGCTTCATTATCGCCCGGCCGACAAGAATGTGAGGGCCGATGCCTTGTCCAGGTCTTCCGAGACAGAAGACACCATTGAGAGTCCACAGAACATTATCGATCCATCTTGCATTGTCTCGGTCAATCCCCTGCAAATTGGGGACATTCCTCCAGGGAGAACTTTTGTGCGCCTGGCTGATCGTGGAAGAATCCTCCGCTGGGGACACTTCTCTGGACTGGCAGGTCACGCAGGGTTACGTAAGACCTGGGATTTGATTGCTCGCCATTTCTGATGGCCCACACTGCCCAGGGATATTGTAGACTTTGTTTCTTCCTGTGCTATATGTCCAGCCAACAAGGCCACCCACTCCAGACCTGCTGGTCTGCTCCAGCGATTGCCTGTACCCAATGCTCCCTGGCAGCATATAGCGATGGTCTTTATTACGGACCTGACTCTCTCTGCTGGATGAAGTGCTGTCTGGGTGGTGGTGGACCGATATTTGAAGATTGCCCACTTCGTTCCTCTGACCGGTCTTCCTTCTGCTCCTCAGTTGGCCAAGTTATTTATCCAACACATCTTCCGCCTGCACGGCTTGGCGCAGCATATTGTGTCTGATCGGGGGGTTCAGTTTACCTCGAGGTTCTGGAGAGCCCTCTGCAGACTTCTTGGCGTGAAGTTGGACTTTTCCTCTGCCTACCATCCTCAGTCTAATGGTCAGGTCGAGAGGATCAACCAGATTTTGGAGAACTACCTACGCCACTTCATCTCCAAGCAGCATGATGACTGGGTGCAGCTGTTCCCATGGGCTGAGTTCTCCTACAATAATCACACCAGCGAGTCTACTAGGAATACACCGTTCTGCATTGTCTACGGCCAGCACCCACGAATTCCTCTCCTGGTGCCTGATACTTCCGAGGTACCTGCAGCTGACTCCACGTTTAGAGACTTTTTTCAGATCTGACAGCAGACTCGATCCTCCATCCTAATAGCAGTGGGCCGCATGAAACGGAAGGCTGACACAAGGAGAAGAGAGCCTCCTCGGTTTCTTCCTGGCACTAAGGTCTGGCTGTCATTCAGGAATATCCAACTGAAGGGTACCGTCATATAAATTTGCCCCTGGTTCCTCGGATCATTCGAGGCCCTGCAGCAGATCAACCCTGTCGCCTACAAGCTTCGGCTGCCTCCTACCCTCAGGATTCCCAACTCCTTCCATGTCTCCCTCCTGAAACCAGTGATCCTGAACCGCTATTCCAAGACTCCCAGCCCTGCGGTTGCCTCCAGCAGTCCCTCAGACATCTTTGAGGTCAAGGAGATCTTGGACACCAAGAGAGAGTGAGAGGAAAGACTTTTTATTTGGTGGATTGGAGTGGGTTTGGTCCTGAAGAGAGGTCCTGGGAGCCAGAGGAGAACCTCAATGCCCCTACTCTTCTGAAAAAGTTTCTCTCTCGCTCTGGTCCCAAGAAGAGTGGGCGTAAGAGGGGGGATACTGTAATGTCGGTGGCTGCAGGCTGCCAGCTCCAACCTCCCCCTCACAGTCGCAGCCACGAGTCGTCAAGCGCTGGCCCCAGCTTCCTCCTCAGGAGACGCCATCGCTCGCGTCCACACACCTCAGCCGGATCCCGTAGGGTGCGCGCGCGCGCTCGTGCCTGCTCTTAAAGGATGGGTCATGGATGAACTTTGACCCGTGATTACCCTGGACTATAAGAGGGGTCCAGCCCCCTAGTTCTATGCCTGAGCGTTGTTGTGTTACCTAGTTTGTCTATGTGATGGCCTCCTAGTGTGCTTCCTGTTCCAGTCCCTGTGCCTATACCTGTTTCCAGTTCCTGTTCCTAGCAATCCATACATTCCTGGTCTAGCACTGAGCTGTGCCAAAGTCGTGCCGTGCTGCATCCACGTCTGACCTGCTTCACCTCGCCTGACGTCCGCCTGCTACCTAGTCCCAGCCGAGCCTGCCCTGCTGCTGTCCGAGCTGCCACAGGTACCTATAGAACTTTAGACATTCACCTGCTCCCTGTTGGCCAGCTGCCTTACCGCTAAGGCGGTACGGCCCAGTGGGTCCACAGACCCTTCGTGACACACGACCTCAATATTAGATCAGTGTTGGTACAACACCAGGCATTGCCGCAGATCAGCTCTTTTGCTGTAGCTCTGGCACCGGAGCAATTTAGCAGCTGTCTGGCGGTGTTGTGTGGTTCCAACAGTGATCTAATATTGAGGGTAAGTCATCAATTACGAATACCGGGACATAATCCCCCAACCACACAATCCAAAACAAGTAACTTAAAAATATCAGCAGACATTTTTTTAAAGAACATTTATATTTAATAAACAAATTAAACAAGTATCACCAACATAGTGCAAAAACTAAATATACAATAGCACAGACCCTGTGCAGAACAATCACATGAGAAAAAAAGTTCACATGTCAAATAGTCAGGGCTCAAAGAGCTAGACAGTGCTGGAGTTCCTGAGCTACACTCTGAATGTTCAGGTCCAGTTTGAGCTGGTGGGTATGGGCAACTGTATGATTGGCCAGTGGGAGCGGGGGCCGTAGTATTCCAGTCGATAGTACCCGTTCTTGTCGTTGTAAAACAGGGGTGGAGAACTGTTATTCGGCTGGTAATGTTTAGGGTGTTGTTGTGGTGGTCCAGCTGTGTAATGGGTCGGGGTAGAAGGACCCCCCCACCCGCCATCTGTACTGCTCCACATGCTGGTAGAGGTCCCACGGGTCGTTTGAACCAGCAAAGATCTCCATCACTGCCATTATCATGTTCTGACAGCATAGCTGGCGGTCTTGTGGCACAAGTTGGAGATGGGGCACTGGACTGAGAAGAAAGATAGACTCCGGACCTTTATTATCATCGCTGCTCCGATTCAGGTAGTCAAGCACACTGGTGTCAATCATGGTTCGTGTATCAGGTTTGGTTGTGGGTGCAGTGTTGCCACGCACCCTACTACAGCGTGGTGCAAGGCAACTTGGCCGCATGTCTGCAGCCACTCTGACATTTCCAGAATGTTGACCTCTTTAGGGGTTTGTTGCTGGGAGGTGCTGGTGCCCCTCTCAGCCAATTCCACCACTGGTGCATCAATTTAGGTTTTATCAGAATCCTCCTGCGGATCATCCAGACTGTCAACGGTTCTGCGATGGAAAAAGAAAACATAAACCCAATTATAATTAAAAAAAATAAAGTAAATGATAGAATAAAGTGACATGGAAGAACGGTCTTCACCCTCGGCCTATGTAGTCATATCATACTTCCATGCTGGCACTTTCAAGACAGCAAGACTACTTTCTTCTGAAAGTGACATGTGGAAATATGGTAGGGACCACAGAAGTCTGGGGTGCATACTATACTTACCATATGCAACTTCCAGACAAAATTAGTCTTGCAATCTGGAACAGCATGTTCCTCATGGGAATGTATGAATAAATTAATAACTGGGTGTTACCATAATCCCTGTGAATAGGGTGTGTCTCTACACCGTCTAATATTGTCAGCACTGATTGGACAGTTTCAGTGTGTATAGGGACACGCCCCTTTGACAAGGGTAATGATAACAGGCAGTTGTTAATTTATCAATACCTATACTGATCCAGACCAAAAAATTTCACAATAAGCGTTCGCACATATCATTTCATAGAAAAAATACCTAGAAATATATATGTGTAGACACATCAATATCCCAAAAAAAACTAATTCAAAGCACATAGTATGTACCATACAAAATTCAAATACTTTATAAAGAAATACCATAAAAACAAGTTGGCCATCAAGACCTAAAATATACATACAATTTAAAAATACAATAGTGTGGTGGTGGGTAGGGGACCACAGCATATATCACAATTTACAATAAGAGCACAATAAGGGTGGTACAGCAAAATAGACTACAAGGAAAGGCAAATAAATGTACACATTGTCAATTACTAAACATAAGTACAATTCCATGAATAAAGAGTAATGACCCAAAATCAGGGCCCTAGACCAATTACCACCCCGTATGCTTTCCTACTGTTACCCCAACAACCAGCTACCACACTAGAAGCCCCGACACGCGTTTCATCATCAGCTTTTTCAAGAGGTAATGACTGGTGAGGTGACTGGCTTATTTATTAGATTAAATAGTGGGAGGTGATTTGCTCAAAGATCCAATAGGATCATTCTAACTAACATTTGTAAAAATTGTACAGGTGTTATGTTATACACACCTTAGAATAAGCTCAATGAAACCCGTCAATGGCGGAGGCTGCCGCCCCGACCACCCCATCCCAGCGTACAGAAGCTGCGGACTACGCATGCGCGCCCACGTCATCACATAGCGCCGGGAGGGAGAGCGCGAGCGCCAATCACGGGCACCCCAAATGCCATATTGAAGAATGGCAAAATGCCAGAATGATAAAACACATGCGTAGTGAGCTGGATATCAAAAATAGTCATATTGGCAAGAGGAACAGAATAACAGGCATGGACATACATGAACATCTGAGATGGACGCGCCGCCCTGGGTCCCCAATTGAATAGGAAGGACCATAGCAGACCGATACTAAAGAGCAGCCATATTCAAGAAAAAAAGCAAAGAGGCATACACATGTATCTAAGTACAGATAACGATCGATAAATAATAATACAGTGCATATATATTCATGACTAAAATACACACCCAAGAGCACCTACTCAATACCACATATAAATTATACATATACCAAGTCCAATTTAATTCATATAAATAAATAACAGTGTATACAATGTGCTAAAAAGTATAAACCGTATTATTGCAAGAGTAAATATATATATATATATATATATATATATATATATATATCCGTATACGCTAAAATAAATATCAAAATAATTAATAACCAAAGTGAAAAAATAAATAAATAAAAAGTGAACACACGAGCAAAAGTGATGAGTGAAAAAATAAATAAAGGAAATAAATACCTGCACCTAAAAAACAAAATGAAAATAAAAAATTTAATTAAAGAAAATGGTTCAATTAAGAATATAGCACTAGTAATGTGCATAAAAACACCTGATAATAAGAAAAATTTCTGTATATATATATATATATATATATATATATATAAGAAGTGTATATAAAAAAATGTATCAGTTAGGCCTCATGCACACATGAAAGTAATCACGGCCTGCGATTGCCGTGCCGTGCTCCTATACAAAGTATGGGAGCACGGCCCGTAAAAATCGAAAAGTAGGACATGCTCCATAATTCTCGGCACGGTTCTACGCCACGGACACCCTTCCATAGCGATACGGAAAGGCGTCGGCTGCCAATAGAACCGGTCCGCAATTACGGAGTTTTTTCTACAGTCCATAGTGAAAAATGTGACAATAATTAAGATGAGCATATGAGCCCAAAAAGACAGGACTGAAAAGCCAAATAGAAAATAAAAACTGATATTTGTGTAGCAAAAAGCAAGAGTACCCCTTAAAAAAGCTGAAAAGCATGTATATGCACTATAACCTAATTCTATTCGAGAACATGGGACCAAAACAGGGAACACTATCAGTATATGTTGTGCAATACTGGCTGTGGCTGAAATCTATGGGGAACCTATGGAATAGTGATTTAATGTGGTTGTATCAGGAAGACATCCCTCTTCTATACGCACTATCAAGGTAAATTCACACGTTGTGTAAATATTGCAGATTTTCCACAACTAATTTCAGCATCACAGTGGATGAGATTTGAACAAATCTCATCCACACGCTGCGTAAATGATAAACTGAAAAAACACTCAGAAATTGACCTGCGGTGAAGTTTTTTAATCCACAGCATGTCAATTGTATTTGCGTAATCGCTGCTTTTTTTGTTGCGGTTTTCCCCATTTAATTCAATAGATAGGTAAATCCTGCAACAAATAGTAGATGTTGTGGTTTTTTTTACAGTGGAAGAGCAGCGATTACGCGGAAAAAATCGCAACTCAGAAAAAAAATTCTATACTTACTCAGAATTCTGTGTTTCTTTGTCCAGACTGGCCACCTGGGATAACGTTTCATCCCATGTGACCGTTGCAGCAAAGCATAGGCTGTTGCGGTCACATGGGATGAAACATCATCCCAGGAGGTCGGGCTGTAGGACAGCTGTGGGACGCATTGCCAAGGCTACGAAAGTATGTATCTTTTTTTTTTTGGATGCAGTTTTGCACAGCGGACATTCCGGTCGAAAAACTGCACCACAATTTGGTGCGGTTTTTCATCCGGAATGCCCTGCGGCCCACAGGGCGGGTACGCTGTGTGCTTTTCCGTGTTTGAGCATACCCTTAGGAAATAAGAATGTCATAGTGGAGCATCTCCTGCTCAGGAACATCCTCTATTACATTTCCCTTTTAACACATTGGTGGGCCCAGTGCAAAGACTTCATGAGTGCCCCCCCTCCTAATTATGTTACAATGTCTACACATTCAATGAAACATCATAAGAACAATTCTATTGATTTAAAGGCGATTTTTTTTTTAGACACATTAATGGGAAAGGATTAGACTCACAGGTGACGTCTTCTATGATTGGAGTCGTTCTCTTTCCCTTTTCTTCTCTATCCATCCTAGACTGCCACGATTACTTCTTCTAGCCACAACTTAATACTGCCCCTAAAAACAATAATGCCAGATAGTGACCCCAACAGTTATAATGGCTAAGCGGTAAAAAGGTCCTGCAAAAGAGAAACTTGGCCCTTATATAATATGAAATTGAAATTTCTTTTATTTGAGTTTTATAGTAATATTTTTTCCAAACAATCTGTAGGTAAAAATGACCAAATAACAGCGTACATGATGTCACCTTATAACAGATTTTCAGAAGATTTACAAGCATAGCAGTTACCAAGATGCCAAAGAGGAACAACATCTTCAAAATTCCAGTATGTTGTCAGCATCTTCAAAATCCCATCTGGGAGAAACATATGTTGTCATACACCTAGAAACATGAAAAATATCTATGTAATTGTCTCTCAAGCAATTACCGAAGCTTAATATAAATGACTGAATACTATGCTCCTCACACTATGCCCCAAAGCATTTCAGTATGTGCAATGTATGTAATTGTCTGATGAGGAATTGTCAATATATCATGCCAATAACTATGACTAACATGCTGCAAGTACACAATGTGCTCCAAATGTATGCTGTACAAGAAGACCCCATATACCATGTATATAATGATGAGATGTGATTTTATAACGCCAGACGTAGCAGTTGTCAATATACATAAGAAATACAGAGATCAGGAGAGACAATGCCATGCCAATATGAAATAGGTAGTTATCCAATACCAGCATAATGATGGAGAACGATGTTGAAAAACTGTAACTCAGGACATGCTGAGAGTTGTCGTTTTACAACAGCTGCTGAGCCACAGGTTGGGGACCACTGGTTCAGACACGGGGTATGCCTATTCATTAGAGGTTGTAAGAGAACATACCATCCTAGGCTTCATCTTGTCTTGTACATCGTATTGTCCAATTCCCTTGTAGGTAATTCCCAGCCACCAAGGGATTCCTTGCTTGTCCTGGTAAGAATCGAAAAAAAAAGTTTTGTCAAATATATTCAATTATTGGTTGTTTTTGGAAATAAAGCAAATACACATTGGTTTGGTAGGGTGAGAGTCATTATAGGGGTGTCTTATCAGTACAACCCCTGTCTATATTCCGTATTAAGGCATGTGGATGTCATATAGGGATATCCCGCTCTCGTGACCCCCCAATATTAGCCAGAGAGCATTGGCTCTCGTTTTGGCGGACTGTTCTGAACATGTATGACATGAATGAGTATTCATTTGAATGGTTGACATGTATTACTAAATTTCCCCTGCAGTGGGCGTTGTATGTGTATTGCCAGTCAGAGCTTCACTTGGTGTTAACAGGTGATCGCTGGGGATTTATAAGCGGGACTCATGGCAATCAGCTTATCACTGGGCCAGTCTCAATATAGAGTGATGTTGTTATGATGAACAAGCCCTCCTTTAATTGTAACTGGACGCATTCTTCCTAATACATTCTTAAAAATAAACTTAATGTTAAAGATAAAGATCTTCACTAGTTGATAATTAATGAATATTTCTCCCTCAAATGAAAATATTGCATTTAAATATACCTTTTGAGTGGTCCTTTTGTGTGACTTAGCATTCTCATTATTAGCTCTACCTGCCTGACAACCAATATGGCCGCCTAAAGGGGCGCTGGTTTTATTTCAAGAAACATGACATTTTGCATGTTGCTGACGCTCTGGCCCGGGGCTCCCGCTATGTAGCTCCTGACATAACTGTACATATATGAGCAGTGACGTCAGGAGCTCCCCCCGGCCCCTCCCTTCAGGTAGCACTTCTGCCAGGGGGTTTGACCGACATTTCCCATTGTAGGCCTAAACAGTGCGATAAGTTTCAGACTTCTGTCGGAGGTACACTGCGGAAGTCCTCCGGAAGGTTATAACATAATGTGAACAGGGCCTAACTTTCAATTAAGCATCACATCAAAGTGTATAGTTAAGGCTGTGTTTATACATGTGCGGTCATATCATGCTTTATGCAGTGATTTTCACAAAATGACAAGAACACAGTGGTTTTGCAAAAAAGCTGCATTTTTGCCATGGAATCTTGGCAAAAAAATGTGACATGACTGCAACGTGTGAACACAGCCGAAAAGTTTAAGGTAAAGCAATGAGAGTGGTAGTGTGAACATGTATTCAGACTACAGAATCCTGAAGAGACATCATGTAAAGAGTTTTAGCACATACTAAAATATCATCAGGGAAAGCAGTGAGTATTTAGACTTACCATCACGATCCAACTATAGTTCATTCATGATTGAGTTTCCAGGATTATTCTTTTATGATGGTGGTAACTGAGTTTCACGATGATGATGGGACAGGTGTTTTCATGTCTTCAAGACTTTCAGTGCTGCAGAAGGTGTTGTGATAACATAATAATGGTTTCAAAATGACTAGTTTGATGGGAATCCCATATTTGATGAGATTATCTAAAGTAGTCCAACTTTGGGGGAAGATTTTTCAGCTTTGGGGCCAGTGTTTTCTCTACGGGAGAGACATCTGGATGCAGAATTCTGATGAAGTCAATGACTTATAGAGACCAAATCCAGGATTCCTCAAAGTCAATTGTGGTTGAATAGGGATTGGTCTCCTATGTTCATAATTGTTTTCTTCCATTTCCTCATTTTTATTAATCAGTTCATTCTGTGATTTGACAATGGTCTCCTGATTGGAGCAATTTCCCTTTTAGAGCGTCAACAATTTCTATAAATTCTCATAGTTGCCTCAACAGATACTTCATGAACTCCTCAGTTAGCAGAGGATTCAGGGATAAACAAGTCTACTCCATCAGCTGGAATACTGTGAAAGGGAAAGCATGCCTCTTCTTTCTTTTTAGATATAGTTATCCTAGTACTGAGGCCCAGAGTAGAGTCAATTACTAGCGTAAGATGTCCCAGGGATAGGCATGGGCCCTGTAAGAATCTGTACACCAATATAGGACATTTCGGTGTCTCTTTGATCAGATAAAGAAGCAGGAAGGATGGCTTCCTGTGGGATAGAACATTCTCCCGGATCGGCCCTCAACAAACACCTCATGGACTACTTAGCTACCAGAGGGTGCAGGGATTATGGAGTCTCCTACATCAACTAAAATATTGTGACAGGCAGAGGAGGTCTCTGATGAAGACCCAAGTTGACAATTATTCAATCGATGAAAAAATGTAAGTCTGGCAGGACAGCCTTTGTGTTTAGACTTGCCCATGATATAGCTAATTATTACAGGAGATTTATTGCTAACTTCTCGGTCATCGCTAAGCCTCTTACGGATCTTACTCGCAAAGGTGCTGATCTCCTCCACTGGCCTCCGGAGGCGGTCCAGGCTATTGAGATCCTTAAGAAGTGCTTCACCTCTGCCCCAGTGCTGATTCAGCTTAACCAAATGGGGTCATTCATCATGGAGGTTGATGCCTCCGAGGTGGGAGTGGGTGCTGTCTTGTCCCAGGGTACCAGGTCCCTCACCCATCTCCGTCCCTGTGCCTACTTCTCCAGGAAGTTCTCGCCCACTGAGAGTAACTATGACGTGGGCAACCGCAAACTCTTAGCCATTAAATGGGTATTTGAAGAGTGGCGCCACTTCTTGGAGGGGGCTAGGCACCAGGTAACGGTCCTTACCGACCACAAGAATCTGGTTTTCCTAGAATCTGCACAGAGGCTAAACCCGAGACAAGCTTGATGGGCGTTGTTTTTTACTAGATTCAACTTTGTGGTCACCTATAGAGCTGGGTCTAAAAATATTAAAGCTGATGCACTGTCGCGTAGCTTCATGGCCAGCCCTTCTTCGGAGGAAGATCCTGCTTGTGTTTTGCCCCCAGGTATAATAATATCCTCTGTTGATTCTGACTTAGTCTCCGAAATTGCGGCTGATCAAGGTTCAGCTCCCGGGAACCTTCTTGAGAACAAGCTGTTTGTTCCCCTGCAATTCCGGCTAAGGGTACTCAGGGAAAATCATGACTCTGCACTATCTGGCCATCCAGGCATCCTGGGTACCAAGCACCTCATTCCTAGAAACTATTGGTGGCCTGGGTTGCCGCTTGTGAAATTTGTGCCAGGTCCAAGACTTCCAGGTCTCGACTAGCGGGCTTACTATGTTCCTTGCCCATTCCCCAGAGACCTTGGACCCATATCTCCATGGATTTTATCACCGATCTGCCTCCATCTCAAGGCAAGTCGGTGGTGTGGGTGGTAGTAGACCGCTTCAGTAAGATGTGCCACTTTGTGCCGCTCAAGAAACTACCCAATGCCAAGACACTAGCTACCTTGTTTGTCAAACACATCCTGCGTCTCCATGGGGTTCCTGTCAATATTGTTTCTGACAGGTACAATTTGTTTCATTGTTTTGGAGAGCTTTCTGTAAAAAGTTGGAGATTGATCTGTCCTTCTCCTCGGCCTTCCACCCTGAAACTAATGGCCAAACTGAGAGGACTAATCAGTCTCTAGAACAATATTTAAGGTGTTTTATCTCTGACTGTCAATATGATTGGGTCTCCTTCATTCCCCTCGCCGAATTTTCCCTTCATAACCGGGTCAGTAACTCGTCAGGGTTCTCCCCCTTTTTCTGTAATTTTGGGTTTAATCCATGGCTCTCCTCCATTTCTCTTGATGGTTCCAACAATCCCGAGGTAGATGTCGTTCATCGGGAACTGTGCACAGAAGAACCTAGAGGCGTCCCAGAGCATACAAAAGACTCAGGCAGATAGAAGACGTTCTGCTAACCCCTTGTTTGTGGTCGGGGATCTGGTGTGACTCTCTTCAAAAAATGTGCGCCTTAAGGTTCTGTCCCAAAAATTTGCTCCCCGGCATATAGGGCCGTACCGTCACCTAGGATGGGCTGTGCAAGTAGGCAGGGACTGAGTGGCGGGTAGATTACGGCTCACCTGTCTGTCTCCCTATCCCGACATTACACTAACTTAGCCAGACCTGGTGGCTCCAACCAAGCAGAGTGCTGCACATCCAGGCTAGCTTGGGTTCTCCTGGGCACCTTTGGAAAAGGACCAATGAGGATAATTGTCCTTATATAACTCCTATCCTGGAAGGACCCGTGTACTAGGAAGAGACCCTGGTGACAAATAAACAAATAAAGGGCACCCCAGGCAGTAGTGGAGAGTTTTGGTGTGGGATTTGGAGTCTGGTTTAGGGGTCACGATCTAATGCAAGTTCCATTGTGTAATGGTTAGCAATCTGGATCTAGACCAGACTGTCCAACAGCAGTCAGGATGCGAGGAAACTAGGGATGCTCAGTGCGTGCCAGCATAGAAACCAGGAGCACTGAAGTTACCGTGTGCTAGGAGTACACTCAGGGGATGTAAAAAGGGGATCCGAGGCAGTAGTGGAGAGTTCTAGTGTGGGTGTAATGTAGGGGTAGGGAGACAGACAGGTGAGCCCTAATCTACCCGCCACTCAGTCCCTGCCTACTTTCACGGCCTGTCCTAGGCGACGGCGTACAACTGGGCGACGGTCCCTACGCTCAATATGTGCATGACAGACAAACAGACAAGGGTACACAGAAGCTAAGGGAAATGGGGCAGTTGCCCACGGCAACACCGTGATCAACAAGAGCAGTGAACGAGCCGACTCAAACCAGGAGTGTACGGGTACCAAACGCAGAGCAGGAGCGTAGTCAGTAAAGCCAGGGTCGATATGAAGCAGAGGTCAGTAGTATTAGCAGGAACAGCAGAGCCAGGAAACAAGAGAGAATCACAGGCAAAGACAAGAAGCAAATGAAGGTATACATAGACCGAGGGCGGGAGCTAGAAATTTCTGGCCAGGCTGTGATAGGTTCTCCCACTCCTCAGCTTACCAGCCTGAGTGGTAGCAGCTCGAGTCACTCTATCGGGCCTAGGAGCAGATGCAGACTGATTAACCACGGGCGTTGACACAGAAGCTGTGTCTGGCAGATCCTTTACAGTGGGATTTGTAGTCTACTCCAGTGGTCACGACCTAAAGCACGTTCCATAGTGTAACGGTTTGCACTCTGGATCTCGGCCAGACTATCCACTAGCAGCATAGACACGGGGTACTAAGGATAATCTGGGCGAGCCGGCCTTTAAAGCAGGGGGGAATGAAGGTACCCATGTGCTAGGGGACATAAAAAGGGGACCCCAAGCAGTGGTGGAGAGTTGTGGTGTGGGACTTGGAGCCTTGTCTAGGGGTCACGACCTAAAGAAGGTTCCATAGTGTAATGGTTAGAACTCTGGATCTAGGCCAGACTGTCCATAAGCAGCCGGGATGCGAGGAAACCTAGGATGCTATGCCTAGAAAGCAGGTGGGCATTAAATATATTTTGCAGGGAGTGCCCTGCTAAGTAGCACAGCGGTGGCACTTGTGGAGCCGGGAGCAAACATAGTCAATATATGGGCCAGGGTCAGGGCAGGCAACAAATAAGCATAGTCTATGAACTGGCCGAGGTCAGGGCAGGCAGCAAACAAGCATAGTCCTTAAACAGGCCGAGGTCAGGGCAGGCAGCATAAAAGCATAGTCCATCGACAAGCCGAGGTCAGGGCAGGAAGCAAACAAGAATAGTCAAAAAAATGGCAGAGGACAGGGCAGGCGGCAGTCAAAAAACATAGTACAAATATCCAGTCAAGGTCAAAACCGGAAAATCACTAAGATGTTATTTGTAGGGGGCGTGGCCGACAGCGCGGGGGCGTGGCCGAGAGCGCATGGAGTAGGATGCGTTTTGCATTAGCTCCGCTGCTCCTAGGCTATTACCGGCTCAAAACGGCTCTTACAAGTACCTGAACTAGACCTAAAGTGTCATATAAGGACACCGGAACGCTGTCTGCACCTATCTGTTATGGGCAGAATAAAGAAAAAGCCGGTGGCGGCAAAACTCGCGGAGTTCTTTCCGGTGACAAGAATCCAAGATGGCGCCGGCGCGCCTGCAGTGGAAAGTCAGGGAGACTTGGCAGCAAACAGGAGGACATCAGGGGCAGCTAGAGGAGTGATCCTCGTTGCCTCGTCACCAGGTCTATCTCGGGCCGCCGATACTTCACTGCGGCAACCTTTCTCTCCAGCTGGACTGTTCTCCTCCAGGCCTCCATCTTCTCCATCTGTGAGTAGTATAAGCTCTCCTGCAGAGCACATTTTGAATACAGCGCCTATGTTAATGCATAATGAGGGACCTGACAAACCGGTCACTGAAGCTGCACTCAAATATTTATTGCATGATCTAAATGCTTCTATACAAATGTCAATTCAGAACGCATTTCAGGACCTGCAGAGAGATTTTTTAGCTCTAGGGGACAGGACGTCCCATATTGAAACAAAGATGTTATTTGTACACTGCAGGAGACTCCACAACTAGACTATTTTGCATGGCACTCCTCCTCCGGAAAGTTGTTATCTCTGGAGGTGCACCTGAAATAGTAGCTGTCTGGCAGTCACTTTAATGCGTGGTGGTAAGGCATAAGGTGTACTGCGGACCCTCGATGTTCCTGCCACTGCTGACCCTCTCTGACTTGACAAGATCGATGACTGTCTTGCAAGAAAGTTCTCAAAGGCAGATGGTCTCCTTGGCAATGGCGCAGTGGTCCGGACCTTACCAGATCTTTTGGTGGGTTTTGGTACCTGAGGATCGTCCCTTGCTGCATAGGTATTGGCTGCAGATGTTGATGCTGGTGGTGGTGATTTTAGTCTCAGGTATTGGCCCAATTCTGTTTGAGGTGTTTTCCACAGCTTTTTAATAAATGGAATGATACTTAAAGCTGCCGTTAGATGTCCAAAAAAGCCAGTCTGCCTCTGATGTTTTTTAGGCTCCTGGCTGTACAGGGTCTTCCCGGGACGATGGAGATGTTTCTGGGACTGGAGTTTTCCTCCAGCCCCCGGTGCAGCCATCTGGCTGCCTCTTCCTCCACACACTCGGAAGTGTGTGTTTGGAAGGTACAATAAAAAAATAAAAAAGATATAAAATAAATAAAAATCCAACCGGGACAATCGCAATAGTGCTTAGCTGCTCCTCTCTGCTCGATGCTTGCCTCGCACTGACGTTCTTGCTGAGTATTCCGTGACTGGATGCCGACGCTTCTGTGATGTAATAATGCTGTCCATGGCAACAAGGTCCTAAGTGGTGCTGCCCATGGGCATCCAATCAGATTCTAGCTCTCACTGTACAAGTTGAAGGGTTGGAAAAGAAAAATATGTATGGATTGGCATGGACAGATTGTACCCAATGTGTGTTTCTCCCACCTTCTCTGTTCGGTGAGACACCAATAGTGATGTTATGGTTTTAAGTCTAAATGTATCCATGTAGTTATTTTCCTTTCCACAGTAGCATGCTGGGATCTGTAGTGCACACTATCTGTGCTGTTGACCAGATCAGTTTAAAAAAAATATATAAAATCAGTTAGATTTTTTCTGTTGAGGGGGATGGGAGAGACGTGATAGCACTCCCAACAGTTATTTCTCACTGCATATATACTGTATATAGGTTATAGGAGTTATGTGCACTGGGATCTTGTGGCTGATCCGCTGTATAACCACTGAGAGATCTCCTCTTCGCTGATGCACAGACCACAAATATGGTGGTTTTTATCAAGTCTTACATGTCACACAGTACGGTCAGTCGAAACGTGTACACTGTAATCTATATAATAATGTGAGGTGCAAACCTATCCCTACAGGTGTCCATATGTTGGAAGGCATTACTTTCAGTCATAAGAAGACAGACATATTTAACGCCCCAAACTTCTATGGCAATATAACATTCACCTCAAATCTATAAAAGGATGGATAAGTTCAGAATCTATAAATAGGGAAAATGATCATAAACATGAAATCTGTGAGACAAACAATTTATACAAGGATCCTATTATGGGGATGGAAAGATCCATTTAATATGATGTAAAGTTACTCCAAGCAGGGGTGTGCACTGATGAGGAACGATCTCATAGTAAAACAAATATAGACCACCCACCTAGCGTGCACTTAGAACCTACTGTGCGCCTTGTGTCTTTCTCATAGATGCACCTCCCGGTCCAGACAAGCAGCAATGAAACACATCTGCAAATTTTTGAACTTTGGAGTATTTCAGCCACATTTCAGGACGCATAATAGGGTTGCCACATTTGGAGCCTATGCGGTACTACTCAACCATAGAGCTCCTTAGTGATCTAAGTTCGGTTCAGCAAGTTGTGATGCTGCAGCCACAATTTGGACCCTAAAATGTGGCAAAAAATTAGGATCCAATGCCAGAATACTCCTCCTACAAGTGTCGATCCCAGAATTGATAACAAGCACTTTGGACGACTTACATGGGTAACAGGAAAGGTTTGGTGACAACCCTGATAGAAATGCAATTGCAGCCATACTGGCAGTATACAGCTTTCTCAGGAAGTGATATAACTATGAAATTATTGAATAGAAGAATTTGTAATAATCTCACAAGAGGAAAACTCAAGGACTTGTTTCCAAGGACAATCTTTATTAATTTAGACTGAAATGGCTTTTAGCGACCGATTATTGTTTTGCATCAAAATATCCCCCCCTATCTGTGTAGAAGGAAGTACCTACCTACAATATCATGGCCGCTTTACATTTTTTTCCAGGGCCATTTTAAGTTCTTAATCCGCCCCTAACTGGAGGAATTTCTAGAGCCAGGTTTTCAGTGTAGATAGGAAACTTCTCAGCTTCAATTCTATTGATTTTAATCTCACATTTTCTTAATGTATAAGATCCTGCCGAGACCCAGATGTAACTGACTTGATCCTTTAGTCTCCCTTATTTTATCTGTGTATATTTAAAATCAAACAAATGTTTTATTTACATTTTAAAAATAAGTTACTATAATATTTTTGCATAATTAAAAAAATAATCCAAAATACCATATTAATACATTATGGGAGCCATACAAGAAAATAAAGGCATCAGCTTAGTTGATAACGTAGTTTTTATATTTGCCTTTCTCGGGAATTGAACATAAGTTCCATTAGGTTTTTTAATGTAATTAGGTTGGGAGATTGGGGATGTTAACATGTGTCTGGGGACTGCTAGTACAGTTTCAAACACTGGCATACTGCTCTCGCAAATTGTATTTTAAGATCCAGCTTTTGCTTAAGATAGTGTCTTGTGCATGCTTGACATTCATAAAAAAACAAAAATCAGCTTAAAGGAGGAATATGTTTGACTTCAGGCTGGTCCATTAATTATTAATACAGATGTGCCTACAGATGGCCATGGGGCAAAACCAGGCTTAAAGTAAATAGGACAAGTTCCGGAAGTCATGCAATAATGCTTTGTAAAGTATTGCTGGAATTAAAAGAAACATTTTTTATGAAACAAAGTAAAATAAAAAAATAAAAAATCAAGAATTATTTCATGCAGTGTCTTGGACTACCAATAAAGTTTGCATTGAAAATAAGGTGTGAGAGGGGAGGCGAATGAGCACCGGAGGACTCTCCTGTACCGGGCTAGCACACCCTGAAACAGCACCAGAATGTGGACCTGGACTGGATTTTTAACATGGTTCCTTCTCTCTTCTTTTTCATTTTTACAGCCTATATGGGTAATTGGCCCTTATTTTGAGTGAAATTACTCATAGAGCCCTTATTTTGAGCATTGAAAAATCCTTTAACCTCTTCCCGACATCCACCGTATATATACGATGCTGTGGGGAAGGGGTTCCCGCAAACCACAGTACAGTTACGTCGCGATGAAGCAGAGCCCGCACCGTCACCGCTGGATGTCAGCTGTATGTTACAACTGACACCCTGCTGTAATGGCCAGGATTGGAACTAAAGAGCGCAGCATCTGATGTTTTTTTAGCCGACCGGCACTCCAGTGAAGCGATCGCTGGGATGCCGATTGTTGGTATGGCAATCGGAGGCCTAACAATGGCCTCCGTGTCTGCCTTGTACAGAAGCCTATGAGGATCTGCCATAGGCTTGCTGTCAGTGTATAATTGATAGCTCTAATACAATGCACTAAATATGTAGTGCAGTGTATTAGAATAGCAAACAGAAGACAAAAAAAAAAATGTTCTAAAAAAATAAAAGTTGTAAACTAAAAAAACGAAAATTACAGTTCTTCCCATAATAAGTATTTTATTATTGGAACAAAACCTATACATAATTGGTATCGCCAGATCCGTAACGACACAACTATAAAACTATTATGCAATTTATCCCGCACCGTGAATGCTGTAAAAAAAAAATGAAAAACAACGGCTTAATTCTAATTAATTCAGCAAAAAACCTTTGGGGTCAAAATTATCACTATACCCCTAGATGAAGGGGTGTAGTTTCACAAATGGAGTAATTTTGGGGGTATTTCCACTGTACTAGTACTACAGCGGCACAGCAAATGTGACATGGAACCCAGAAACCATTCCAAAAGCCAAATGGTGCTCCGTCCCTTCTGAGCCCTACCGCGCGTCCAAACAGCCGTTTATGACCGCATATGGGGTATTGCTGTACTCGGAAGAATTTGCTTTAGAAATGTTGGGGTGCTTTTTCTCCTTTAGTTATTGTGAAAATAAAAATAAAAATTCAAACTTACATTTTATTGCAAAAAAATTAGATTTTTCTGGCCTACTTCCAATTATTTCTGCAAAATACCTGTGGGGTAAAAATGCTCACTATACCCCAAGATAATTTCCATGAGGGGTGTAGTTTCCCAAATGGGGTCACTTGTGGGGGGTTTCCAGTATTTTGGCGCCACAGGGTCTTTGCAAAAATACCTGTGGGGTCAAAATGCTCACTATACCCCTAGATAATTTCCATGAGGGGTGTAGTATCATGTTTTCAGTACGGGACAGTAGTTCCACGGAGAGGCAGGGACTCCTAGCATCGTACATAACTATGATGCTAGGAGCCCGGCTCCCTGCAGTGTGTTCGGTCGGGACTTGCAGCCGAAATACGTCCGTCCATTACGGACGTAATGTGCTCGTGTGAATCCAGCCTAAGGCTGGGTTCACACGACCTATTTTCAGACGTAAACGAGGCGTATTATGCCTCGTTTTACGTCTGAAAATAGGGCTGCAATACGTCGGCAAACATCTGCCCATTCATTTGAATGGGTTTGCCAACGTACTGTGCACACGACCTGTAATTTACGCGTCGTCGTTTGACAGCTGTCAAACGACGACGCGTAAATGGACTGCCTCGGCAAAGAAGTGCAGGGCACTTCTTTGCCACGTAATTTGAGCTGTTCTTCATTGAACTCAATGAAGCACAGCTCAAGATTTACGAGCGTCTCAGACGCCTCGTAAATTACGAGGAGCATTTACGTGTGAAACGAGGCAGCTGTAAACAGTCTGTCTTTTCACACGTAAATGCCTCTCATCGTGTGAACATACCCTAAGAAGGCTTTTTACAAGATTTTGGAGTGGCTTTGTGGAAATTTTTGCCCATTCATCCAGAAGGGCATTTGTGAGGTCAGAAACTAATGTTGGATGAGAGGGCCTGGCCCGCAATCTCCGTTCTAGTTCATCCCAAAGGTGTTCAATGGGTTGAGGTCAGGGCTCTGTGAGGGCCAGTCAAGTTCTTCCACCTAAAACTGCCTTTATGGACCTTGCTTTGTACACTGAGGCACAGTCATGCTGGAACGGAAAAGGACCTTCCACAAAGTGTTCCCACAAAGTTTGAAGCATGCAATTGTCTAAAATCTCTTGGTATGCTGAAGCATTAAGATTTCCCTTCATTGTAACTAAGGTGTCTAGGCCAACCCCTGAAACACAACCCCATAGCATAATCCCTCCTCCACCAACTTTACAGTTGGCAACAACATTCTCCTGGCATTCGCTAAACACAGTACATCAGACAGCAGGATAGAGAAGAGTGATTCATCACTCCACAGAACACATTTCCACTCTATATGGTGCTCGGCGATGTAAGGCTGGCATGCAGTTGATCGGCCAGGAATACCCATACCATGAAGCTCCGGGGACACAGTTTATGCGGATATTAATGCCACGGGAGGTTTGGAACTCTGCAGTTATTGAGTCAGCAGAGCTTTGAAGAATTTTATGCTTTTTCGTCTCCGCACTCAGCGACCCTGCTCTGTAACTTTACTTGGTCTGCTACTTCGTGGCTGAGTTTCTGTGGTTCCTAAACACTTCTACTTTGCAATAATACCAATGGGTACTCAGTATACCAAAGCATTATTGTCACATGTGGCGGATTTGTTGTAGATTTTTCCGCAGCTCTTCCACAATATTTTGCTCCAGATTTTACCCCATGTAGGTTACGTACACACAGGGTGGATACGCTGCATAAAGGTACACACACAGCGTATCGTTTTTCACCCAGAACGTCTGCTGTGGAAATCCTGCACTGAAAAAAGGCGACGCATCCCTCCGACGTCCTGAATTTCCTGCAGACTTGGGATGACGTTTCATACCATGTGACCGCTGCAGCCTGTGATTGGCTGCAGCGGTCACATGGGATGAAACGTCACCCAAGGAGGCTGACCTGGACGTAGAAGCAGAGAATTCTGGGTAAGTATAAGGTTTTTTGTTTTTTTTTTGTAGGGGAATCGCAGCTCTTCCACCGCAAAAATCGCAATTTGTTGCGGGTTTTACCTCCCCATTGAATTCAAAAGCAGCGATTACGCAAATACAATTGACATGCTGCCGATTAAAAAAACTGCGCCGTCAATTTCTGAGTGTTTTTTTCCGCTTATCATTCACGCAGCGTGTGGATGAGATTTGTTCAAATCCGTCGAGCGCCCACCCCCACACAAACCCCCCAAACGTGCTCCACTGCTCCATCGACTGCCTCCCCCCCCATAAACATGTAACCGCGCCACACACACACAAACCCCCACACGCGCACACACATACACCTTACCTGCAGCCAATGGCGTCGGCTTTCCTCCTACAAACCAGCTTCTATGCTGGGTCGCTCTGAACTACGCATGCGCAGTTCAGAGCGAGACGGTAGAGGATGTAATGGACGGGAGCCATTCATTATGTCCTATGCACTGTAGCTGCCACATTCCAGCTTTGATGTGTCGTTAAGAGACACATACACAGATGAAATGAAAAATGGCAGCCCCCAGTAAATGAAAAAAGTATTAAGTATAAATATTTATTTTAAGTATTAATAAAATTTCATGTGAAAAAATGAAGTATATATAAAATTGTATTAAATAAAAACGCATAAATTAATAAAAAAAATATATTCATGACACATTTCCTTAGGCCTCATGTACACGACCGTAGCCATGTGCACGGCCGTGATTTTCGGGTCGACCGGCCACGGAGTTACAGCCGCGAGCCGCCCGCAAATCGTGGGATGTGCACATTATTTTCAATGAGCCCGGACCGCAGAACACGGACGCAATAAGGCTTGTTCGTTCTTTCTGCGGTGAAAACCACAGTCCTGTGCATGGCCCCATAGGAATGAATGGGGCCACAATTCTCCTGTGGATTTTCGGGGGAATTGCGGCCGCAAAAGCACGTTCATGTGCATGGGGCCTAAGACTCACGCACTTTCCCCGACACATTGGAACGTGTTGGAAAAAGTAACGCAAAATATAAATATGGCGTTTGGCCCAAATATCAATGAACTCATTGGTATTTACCTCCCTAGGTATTACAAATACCATTGCTTTACATTGCACTAGCATGTTAGATGCCACTGGTAATGGGAGAGGCAACGTTAAAAGGCACATTCTCTAGCTGGTACGCCTAAAAAATGTAATGGTGGGTACTGTTTGGCTAGCATTGTTAATGGGGGCACTCTGGTTCTGTGAGTCTCCCTGAAAGGCATTAGTCCTGCCCTCACCGAGCTCGTCATGCAGCAGTTACAAAACCACAAGTTCCGGATGTTTTGCAATCACACTTTGTTTTGACCTCTGCGGCCACCGTCGTGTTCAGTCTGTCATGGCAACCTCCAGCAGCGGCATGGCTGCCTCAGATGCTCTGTACTATGCGGACTTTAGGACACGGAACGCGGTTACTCCAGGCACTGACATCGACAGGAGGCTGGTGAGTAGCGGCTATGAGCAGTGTATATAAGTGGCGATGTCTGTGTGTGGCGCGGGAGGGGGTTTCGGGCAATGAAGGTGACGTGCGGGGCTGATGACAGGTTGCGGTTATTGATCGCAGCGTGTGTCCTCATGTTTCCTGCGGCTTCTTTTAGAATAGTTCTATCGTTCTGATATCTCCCCGTCACTGGTAACGGGGCTCTCTGGCTGATCTCCTACACGAGGCATTGCACTGCTATTACGTCAGATGGCAATGACGCGCGCTGAACATGGCTGACAGATGTGTCTGGGTCTCCGGTTAATACTAATGGTTGTCTAGTACTAATTTTCGCTATTTATAAAGTATTTTTGCCGCACAGTATGACAAGTTACATGGTACAGTGACTTACATGTGTAGTGTATTGTTAGTGATAATGGATTTTTATATTATTATAACGCTTTTTTTTCCATTGATGTACTTGTAAGTCTTATTTGTAGAAATTTTGGGATTATACGCAGTGGCGGTCTAGACCACCACACAACCAATGCAGTGGTATGTCGCCTCCGATAGCGCCACAGCTTTCAATGGTATGTGAGTACCAGTGCGAAGGCGTCATTGTGCCAGCACAGACCGGAGGAGGTCTGAAGAATACGCTGCCTACACGGTGTTAGGCGAGTAATAATTTTATTATGTTAAGGCTTAGGGGCACTACTTCTTTGGGGGGAGGCATTAATGATAATGGAGGAACATTATTACTGTGTGGGGGCACAAACAGGGCATCACTACTGTGAAGAGATACAAGATGGGTAAATATTGTATTTTTCTATTAAAAAAAAAAATATATATTCTTTGATTAGGGCTCCTATACATAACTGTGCTTGGGACCCCAGGAATGGCAAATCCGCCCCTGATTTATACGTAGATAATGACTGTGCTATTACAAAATGCTTCTACGAGCCTCCCGCCCTGTGCTGACCTCTGCTCCAGGAAGAGGTAGTTACATGTGCGGAGGTCTGTGCCGGAGGAACGTGCGCCAGGCATGTATTAAAGGTTTCTCTCGCCACGACAACCAATGTCTATATACCCTGAGGGTATGTTCACACGCAGTGACCAGAAACGTCTGATAATACGGAGCGGTTTTCAGGTGAAAACGGCTCCTGATATTCAGATGTTTCTTTAACAACTTGCGTTTTTCGTGGCGTTTTTTACGGACGTTTCTGGAGCAGTTTTCAATAGTCAATGAAAAACGCCTCCAAAAATGTCCCAAGAAGTGTCCCGCACTTCTTTTGACAAGCCGTCATTTTACGCACCGTATTTTGACAGCGACGCGTAAAATAAAGGCTCGTGGGAACAGAATATCGTAATTCCCATTGAAAGCAATGGGCAGATGTTTGTAGGCGTAATGGAGCCGTTTTTTCAGGCGTAATACGAGGGCGTAAAACGCCCGAAATAGGTCTGAAAACACTGCGTGTGAACATACCCTAAATGTGTTCCTGACGGTGGGTTCCTCTGGCGATAACTGCTTATTACTGGGGGTTGAGAAGCCGGCTTCTTTTTTAAAAAGGGGTTGTCTTAATGAGACATTGTGGCTGCCGCTTTAATTCAGATATCAATTTCTGCAGACCTTGGTTTACGCTAAGGGTATGTGCACACACTAATTACGTCCGTAATCGGACGTATTTCGGCCGCAAGTCCCGGACCGAACTCAGTGCAGGGAGCCGGGCTCCTAGCATCATACTTATGTACGACGCTAGGAGTCCCTGCCTCTCTGCAGGACAACTGTCCCGTACTGTAATCATGTTTTCAGTACGGGACAGTAGTTCCACGGAGAGGCAGGGACTCCTAGCATCGTACATAAGTATGATGCTAGGAGCCCGGCTCCCTGCACTGTGTTCGGTCCGGGACTTGCGGCCGAAATACGTCCGATTACGGACGTAATTAGTGTGTGTGCACATACCCTAAGGGCTACACAGCAACTTTGGCCGCAACACAAGTCGCGCAGCCAATGGTCACTGTGTTTCCCTGCCTTCTATTCAGGTAATGAAAGTCAATGTCCCAGGAATCCAAACTTACATTACTGTGATGTATTCAGCGCGGCCCAGCGATCTTTGGACGCACAATCTCTCTCGTGGCCAAAGTCGCCGTGTAGCCCTAGCCTAAAAGATTTTATCCCGCTTTTTCTTTAAAAATAAATTCTGTAGCAACTGAGGTGTGTATTGGGGTGCAGTTAAATGTGGCATAAAAATAGGCCACAAAATATAAAACATGAAACCCGCGGCAAATTCAGCAATTGAATTACTGTGGCAGATTTTGTGGTGAATCTTCCGCGTAATTTTGTTGCGGATTGCGGTGCGGAATTGCACATAGTATTTTGCTTCCAGTGGTTCTGGTGGCATACGAAAGATGAGATTTCATATGCCGCCAGTTCTAATTGTGAAACGACCGAAGATCTCAACAGTCGGGAATGGAAGCTGTGTACTATATGCATATACAGTTCCCATTCCCAATGGTGACTTTAACTGGTGATATCTCTAGAACAGCTAGAACTGCGATCTTGGTGGCATATGAAATTGTTGAAGTAGTTGTTTAGACTGAATTTAGTAAGATAGCAAACCGACTATCCGAGCTTTCATCAGACGATCCTAATTAGAATGGGATTTTTCATCATGCCGGAGAGTAAGTAAACACAGTCTGATTGCTTGTATCTCCAAAATTAAGGCCCTTTTTACACCGGCCGATAAGCGGCCGGTGCAGCGAGCACCGGTCTACGAGACATCATTGATCGGCGCTCGCTTGCTCCTGTCACACGGAGCTATGGATGGGGATGAGCGGTCGTTACTCGGATTACTCGTCCCCATCCATTATTATCATGTTGTCAGGGAGATGTGCTGCCAATAACGATAATCTTTTACTTTTTTTTAAACGATACGACCAGCAGATGATCGAGCGTTTGCTCGTTTATCTGCTGATTGAGATCCCCTGTTTGCACAGGGCAATTATCAGCAACGAGCATTATATTAACGCACGTCTGCCGGATAATCGTCCTGTGTAATACCCCCTTTACTCTGAAACATTATTGCTCAAAGTACTACAGATTAAAAAAACTTCTTACAAACTAGAGGCAGGGTTTGCGTTCATTCAGTCGAATCACAATAGAAACACACGCCTTATTTAAAAACGCAGCCATTCAAATGATGACACGTTGTTAAAGCTCCACCTTCCTTTGTCTGGGAGTGAAACTGTATACGTGACAAAGGAAACAGCCAAACCTTAAAAACCAGTTCATGCCTGTCTTAGGGTATGTGCACACGATAACTGCATTTACGTCTGAAATTACGGAGCTGTTTTCAGGAGAAAACAGCTCCTGAATTTCAGACGAAATTGCTCGTACTTGCGTTTTGCGAGGCGTCTTTTACGGATGTAATTTGGAGCTGTTCTTCATTGGAGTCAATGAAAAATGGCTCCAATTACGTCCCAAGAAGTGTCCTGCACTTCTTTGACGAGGCTGTTATTTTACGCGCCGTCTTTTGACTGTGACGCGTAAAATTACAGGTCGTCGGCACAGTACTTCGGCAAACCCATTGAAATGAATGGGCAGATGTTTGCCGTATTGGAGCTGTGTTTTCAGGCGTAATTCGAGGCGTAAAACACCTCCGTTACGTTTGAAAATAGGTTGTGTGAACCCAGCCTAATACTTCCACAAAAGATTAGAATCTCCTCTTTCATATGCCACCAGAACCGCTGTTCTAGGTCGTCCACTGCAAATGTTTTCTATTTCCACAAAGTAGCCCCCTTTTGCTTTGATGACCGCTTTGCACACTCTTGGCATTCTCTCAATCCGTTTCATGAGGTAGTCACCTGGAATAGATTTCAATTAACAACAAATTGTCAGAGTTAAGTTGTTGAATTTTTTGCCTTCATAATGTGTTTGAGACCATCAGTTGTGTTGGTACCCACTTTCATACAGTGTTTAGCTCTATTCAACTACTGTTCTAATCCACATTATGGCAAGAACTACTCAACTAAGTAAAGAGAACGACAGTCCGTCATTACTTTAAGACATGAAGGTCAGTTAATCTGCGAAATTTCAAGAACTTTGAAGGTATCCTCAAGTACACATGAAAACCATCAAACGCTAAGATGAAACTGGCTCTCATGAGGACCACCCCTGGAAAGGAAGACCAAGAGTTACCTCTGCTGCAGAGGATAAATTCATTAGAGTTACCAGCCTGAGAAATCGCAAATTAACAGCACCTCAGATTAGAGCCACATAAATTCTTCAGAGATGAAGTACCAGACACATCTCAACATCATCTGTTCAGAGGAGACTGCGAGATCAGTCCTTTATCGTCGAATTGCTTCAAAGAAGACGCAACTGATAAACAAGAAGAAGAAAAAGAATTGCTTGGGCCAGCGTCGATATGTCGGAAGAGGATTGATTTAGTAATCCTGGCTTGTTTATTAGCCCATATGACCTTGGTGAGGAGGGATGAGGTTCAGTTGAAGACTGAGTATGTGGATTGGTAAGGCTTGCAAGTATATAGACAATCTGTGGGAGTATATTCATTTTGAATACGCAGCAACATCCAAATCAAGTGAAGGTTCCCTCAACCAATATCTACATCTGACTTGATACAGGGGGAGGGGAGGCAAATGAAATATTTTACTGTAAAAGAGGACCAGCGAAAGGAGGACGACGACAAAGAAGAGGGCTACCGTAGCCAAAAGGTAGAGAGATGTTTAGAGCCGCTGATTTCTTAAGATTGATCTTCTAGTTGGATAGTTCCGTGTATTTTGATCAGATTTTGGTGAGGGATGAGAGGATTAGAGATGAACAATTAGTCATCTGCATAAGCCTAATTTTACAACTACCCCCTCCCCCATGAGGGTTCTGTAGATATCTGAATTTCGCCATAAGCGGCAGATTAGTGGCTCCAGCTGAGTATGAAAATAAGGAGTGACGAGGCCTCCCAACAAAGGAGAGAAGGACTAAAAGTATAAGATCTCTAGGAGGGGGTATAGTGATCAGGTAGAATACATCAAGCCCAGTTAGGGGAGGGGAGGATAAATCTAGGGGGTCAGATGAAGGAAAGGGGAGAAGACATGCAGATTGAGATATGTCCCAGTAAGGTCCAAAGGGGGAGAGAAAGGACAGTCCTGTTAATGGAACAGAAAGACATACTAGCTTTTCAATGCCAAGGTCCACATGATGGGTGTCAGACAGAGGTCGCACTACATTTTTCAGGAATATTTTTAGCTAAAGACCAATGTGATTTGCAGTCATTTTAAATTAGTAATACGTGGGCATATGTGGTTTTAAAAACTCGCTTTTTATGTAGGAAAACATTACTGTAATGCCAGGGTAACAGGAGCGACTTCAGTTGGCATTACCAGGGTAATTCGCTTATGAAGACAAAAAGGAAATATTGTCTTTTCCACTGTAGATGTCTCCTTAATAAAGCTGCTTGATCACACAATAACTGCAGAGCATAAACACATATCGAGCCCCCCTCATGTTAGCAGCCATACAGGTCTATGTCACTGCTCTGCACCTTTTGGCAATCCAGTTGTTTTAAAGTCAGTCACCAAGGTTCAGGGGGTATATGGGGACCAAAGTTAGAGCAGCCCCCAGGAGAAGCCCTCCTCACGCAAACAGGTCTTTGGTCACATCATATGGTTCCATGTTGGAAAAGATATGCTTACACAGTAGCCAGCAAAAAAAAGTTTAGACGTTACCATCATTCACATCAAGAGCGGGAGATTACTTTCAGCCGAAGTCTCTATTAGAGATCATCTCCCTTGGAACAACATCCAGCGTTTAGCGCCAAAATCACAACCCCAAGCATGATGGGAAGCGAGGAAAACTTAATTAGCTGCTGCTACTGGAGTGGCACCACCACACAGCCCGGGAAGCTCTAACTTCTCACTCCCGAGTGGAGGCGAGGTTTCGGCACAGCATGCTTCTCTTAGCAGATCTGGTAACAGCCCGCGCAGATGCCAAGACCGCCAGCTGCAGCAATACGCTTCACCAGCTGAGCCACTCATTGACTTACTGCCCTAGTAATGTCTATTGTTGCTGCCCAGCGATCCTGAAGCTGTTACTGAAGCGAGTGTTCAGTCTCCTTAATATAAATAGGCATGAGACTGATTTTAAAGCATGCTAGTGCTTTACAGGCGTCCATGACACCTGGAGAGGCATTAATGCGGTCTCTGGTGGTGGATTCGAAGTTCATTACGAGAATAAAATATGGAGAAGTGAATAAGGAGAACCGGCCCACCAATGTAGGGGGTAGTTGTGTATTTACTGTATGTTGCTAACCAGAATAAGTGGAGAGAGTATATTGGATGGTATATGAGTAAAGGAGGATAAGGTCTGACAGTTTAAGGGTCTGGAATGCCCGTGGATGTTAAGGTGGGTGCATTCCTGTCAAGGGAAGGAAAAATTGGGGGATCTGGGATCCTTAATTAGGGAGGAGACATTTTAGAAGTAACTCGCACCTCACAAGGGAGACAAAAGATACATGACCCATGAAAAACAATACAACAAGAGCACCTTGTGGGCGAGTGAGGTTACAGGTGTGGCAGGAGGTTTTTGCTCTACTTTTTCTCCCTTTTGGACTATTTTGGGAGTTAATTAAAGAGGCTCTGTCACCAGATTCTCAAATCCCTATCTCCTATTGCATGTGATCGGCGCTGCAATGTAGAGAACAGTAACGTTTTTTTTTTTTTTTTGTTTTTTTTTTAAACGTTCATTTTTGGCCAAGTTATGAGCTATTTTCTATATATGCAAATGAGCTTTGAAATGGACAACTGGGCGTGTTTTTTTTTTTTTCGTATGTCCAACTGGGCATGTATTGTGTTTTTAACTGGGCGTGTTTACTTGTTTTACTAACTGGGCGTTGTGAATAGAAGTGTATGATACTGACGAATCAGTGACCAATCAGCATCATGCACTCCTCTCCATTCATTTACACAGCACATAGTGTTCTTACTAGAACGATGTGCAGCCACATACACAAGTGTCCTGATAATGAAAACACATGACCTCCAGCCTGGACGTCATGTGTACTCAGAATCCTGACACTTCTGAATCTTTTCTGTGAGATTTCCAGAAAGGGAAACTAAATCTCGTTTACCTCGTAATCTCGCTAGATTGCGCGTGGCTTGCTGGAATCTCACAGAAAAGATTCAGAAGTGTCAGGATTCTGAGTACACATGACGTCCAGGCTGGAGGTCATGAGTATTCATTATCAGGTCACTTGTGTATGTGGCTGCACATCGTTCTAGTAAGAACACTATGTGCTGTGTAAATGAATGGAGAGGAGTACATGATGCTGATTGGTCAGCGTCATACACTTCTATTCACAACACCCAGTTAGTAAAATAAGTAAACACGCCCAGTTAAAAACACAATACACGCCCAGTTGGACATACCAAAAAAAACACGCCCAGTTGTCCATTTCAAAGCTCATTTGCATATATATATATATATATATATATATATATATATAAATAGCTCATAACTTGGCCAGAAATGAACGAAAAAAAAAAAACAACGTTACTGTTATCTACATTGCAGCGCCGATCACATGCAATAGGAGATAGGGGTTTGAGAATCTGGTGACAGAGCCTCTTTAAGGCAGCGTTAGTCCCTGTTCAATAGCCTCTGTTCTTGAGCCAGAGCAGAAAACTGCCTCACTCCACCATGTCTAAACCGTGCCCCCAACTATCGGAGCACCATTATTTTTAAAACTATATTGCAGGGCTGGGCGATTAGGACCTAAGTCAAAATCACGATTAATTGAACATGGAAACTCGATTATGATTAATGAATATTTAGGACACACCCCTTTTGCATATCCTGCCGTTTAATTAACATTTATCCCTTGAGCCTGCTGCATGCTACTGTATATAATCTACCAGACACTGCCCCCACACAATATATTTCCTCCATAGTGCTCCCACAATATAATGCCCCTATAGCTACCCCAAACACTGTATAATGCTGCCCCAGACAGTCTCAATAGTGCCTAATAAAAATAATATACACACTTACCTAATCCCGTTCCAACAGCTCGGCTCAAACAGGCGCGATGGCGTCACTTCCTCACGTCCGGCAATACATACCGAATGGTATAGCAGCTCCCCTACTATTGGATTCAACTGTATCCTCGTCCTGAAGATGCAAATACAGTTTAAACCGGGAAAAATAATTGAAAAAACTGAAATGCTTAAGATGACGTCAAGTTAATTGCGCTGAGTTTCAAATTAATTTTTTTAGATTAATTGCCCAGCCCTACTTTATTGGGTTTCGGCTGTAACGCTCAGGGTATTCTCTCCTTAGGTTTGTTGTTAGTAATTGATTATTTTTAGTACATAATTTTTTTGTATGTTTATTATTTCCTCAGATTGCTACTGAAGAAATTGTTTTGATTTTTCTTCTGCTACTGCAGCCATTTTTATGTTTGACTGTATACTGTTCACTTTTATTTTCAAGAAACTACTTGCAGCTTTTTTTTCTTTGACTGTTTTATTTGCTTTTAAGAAAGATTAAACAGTCCTATCAAACCAAAATGTTCTTTCTACATTTTTCTATTTTAATACATGCATGAAGAGCTGTGACTGTGTGACTATACCCAAAATAATTTAATTTTAATAGCTATAAGCATATTTATTTTTTTATTGTTGTTGATGGTCTGTCAAAATTCATGGTTCCAAGTGAACGAGGCTTGAGAAATCTCATCTAAAGATGACATTTTAATAGGATTTTTCTAAAGGTTAACTCTGTCAGTAAACCTTTCCAGGCTAAGTAATTGGTAAATGTTCTCCACAGGACGGTGTATAGTTGAAGACTACCTAGAGGTTACTTAACCCCTAGACGTCCACAATACATATAATTCTGTCCCAGCTGCCAATGCACTCTACAACTAGAAGTAAATATGCGTGGTCCTCTTTAATGGCAGATGGCGCTCAACTATTACAGAAATTAGGCTGACACAGTAAATAATAAAGACAAAAAATATATAAAATAAAAAGTCTTACCCCTCCCCCAACCCACCCATCATGGACTATATTCTGTGATGTGGATGCATTTTACATGAATGTAATAGACCTATAATAATGTATCCGTGAGTATAGGCTATATCACAGCCACACGAACGATTGATTACCTGTCACTAGTTTTTGTCTCCCTAGCCTTGCCCCGATCTACTTTTATGCCTACAATAAAAATTTCTATGCTCTTATTTACCGATCCCACATACCACCTAAAGGCAGGAGGCGCCCAAAATATAACTTGTGACTTTAGTTCTTGGCCATGAAAGCGATGATGGCAGTGCGGTTTAGAGCACTTATTTGGTATAGTTAAACATGGGAGAGTGCAGGGACTATTATTTAGCTAGAGTATAAAATAATATTCACCCTTAGAATGTGGAATTGCAAAAGGTGAAATTTTGCTGTGGACGTTCGGGCATCTAGAGGCCTTGGCCTTAAAAGGGTAAAAAACATTCCTCCCCATCTAAAATCAGGAAGTCTGTAAATCATGACATTGAGGTGTTTTTTCCAGATTCAGAAATGACTAAAAAAAACCTGCTGAATGGAATGTTTAAGGGGGAACTAAAGATTCAACAAACTTCTGACATGTCATAGTGATGTGTCAGAAGTATTGATTCAGGGTCTCAGTGCTTGTACCCCTACCACCAATCGCTAAAACGAAGCGGCAGAAGCGTTTGTGTGAGCGCTCAGATGCTTCGTGTCTCTTCGGCTTTTTCTTTAAATCAATGTATCGGAGTATTGGCTCAGTAGGAAGTCTATGAGCCCGTGCTCCGATACATGGGCTTACTGGGAAAAAGCCGAACAGAAACAAAGCGGCTGAGCGCACACACGCAGGCTTCTGCGGCTTCGTTTTAGCAATTGGTGGTCTCTGTGCTCGGGCCCCCACCAATTAAAACTTCTGAACAAGTTTGTTGAATGTTTAGTTACCCTTTAACAAAAAAATTATGCAAGTTAAAAATATCTGCATTAAGGCTTCTAGTTTAACAGATCCTAATGGATCCCAGTGATAATGGGATCCAAAGGTTTAATCTTTGTTAATTTTGCTATTGCTTGCTCTTTGACATCGAAAATAAGTAAAGCCTGCACACTGCCGTGACAAAAACCCAGAAACCTGATGGACCCCATTAGTGGGATCTGTGATCTATGGGGATGCATTTAAAAACTGGTCTGTCATACCAGTCATGGCTCCTTTACGCTCATGTGAACAGACCCTAAGGCCCCATGCACACGACTGAAAAATCTCCGTAATTGCGGACTGTAATACAGTCCGCAATTATGGACTCATTCAGTTCTATTGGCTGCGGACACCTTTCCGTATCGCTACAGATAGGCTTCCGTGCCGTAGAACTGTACAGAGAATTATGGAGCATGTCCTATTTTTCGTATTTTATGGGCTATGCTCGCATATTTTGTATGGGAGAACGGGCTGACAATGCGGTTTGTGGCCGTCCTTCAATTGCGGGCACGGCTTCGTGCATGAGGCCTAAATAAAGGCCCTTCTATTTTCTGGTGATTTAGTGAGACAAGTGGGAAAAACTATTTAGATGATGTAAATGATGTATACCTCAGTCTTCAAAACATTACCTTTTCTCTGAGTTAGATTTTTCTGTTCCATCGCTATATTCTCAGTAGTGATGTTCAACTTGCCCTGTATAATGTTCTTTTTATCATGTTTTATTTATTTGGTTTTGTTCTACTGGTATTCCCGTTCCCTATGTCTGCGATGAGTCAGCGTATTACGTTTTCGATACACAGACATAAAGTCAAAGCGCTCGGCTCACAGACTTTGAAATAAACTATAGAAGGCATAAAATACAAAAATGGCACATAAAAATACAGAACGAACACCTCAGCAGAATGGAAAACGTCACTGCTTGGGATCAGAACGTGAATTATTTCTGTTCGCTGTAGAAATTTGTCAGTCTTCATAACAATTCCAGCTGGGGTTGAAACAGATGGTTTCTATCCTCCTCTCACTCGCTGCTAATGTGTAGTTCTTGTAACTAATCCTCACCTCGAGAGGTCCGGGGGCTTGGGAAAAGGAAGTGATATGACAGGCTGACACATATTACACAGAGCTTCTCCGAACTTTATATCCACATAGTCACACCTGTATTTACTATTTTTACTTTGTTTTACTGATATTTTTTTTTTTTTTATTGCTCTAGATTTATTTTGTCCATAGTGCTTCTCACATATAACCATCAGTTTTCCCTCTTCTGCTTTGTGGCAAAGCAACCAACCTTGCCTCCTTTGGCCATCTCCTGCACAGGAATATAGAGGTTGATGGGGAAGTATTTCTCGAATAAGTAGAACCTCTTTAACACAACCTTGAATGGAAATAAAAGTTGCTATTTAGGCTATACATCTTTTTTAAGGGCCTGTTCACATCCGTAGGGTAGTCGACTACGCTATTGTTTCCGCCAAAAAAACGTAAGCCTTACGAAACGGAAACCAATCGCAACGGAAGCATTGCCATTGAAATCAATGCTAATGCAAACGGAAGCTATAGTTTCCGTTTGGCTTTCCGTTCATCGGTTCCCCCGACGGAAAGGTCTTACGAGACCCAACGCTGATGTAGGGTTCCACATGTGCAAGTGGAAACTAGGGGTTATTTTGTATTAGCATACTTATATATGTGCGAATATATCATGTTTTTTTTCTTGTTTTTATATAGGGTGGTACTATGATTGCAGTGGGGCTCGGAGTTGCAGCAGCGGCTTTTGCAGGTATGGCGTTTCGTTTCTAGTTCTTTTCCAGTACGTTACATGGATGTAGGCGAGCGCTTGGCTCATTAATCGAAGAGCTCCTAGAGCCTTGTTACCAGTGAACCGTGTAAATATAGCAGGACTACTTTTGGAGACATAAATGAAAGCTCTTTGTTCACTTTATTATGTTTTGTCCTTGTCTTCTAGATTATCAAAAGGCAATAATACCATAGCATACAGACTCTCCAAAATGTATTCACCTCTTTTGGACATGTTTTGTAACACCAATGAATCACAGCGGATTCCTCTTGGACATTTTTACACTGATCAACAGAAAACTACTTTTAATACGTCCAGCTTTGAAGTTTACATGGAATATCTCTGGCCCGTGTTTCATCGCCTTTAGGCCTCATGCACACGAACGTAAAAACGCCCGTAATTACGTGTCCATAGACTTCTATTGGCCATGGGTACCTTCCCGTGTGCTTACGGTAAGGTGCCCGTGCCGTTGAAAAATATAGAACATGTCCTATTTCAGGCCATAATAACGGCACGGGCAGGCCCATAGAAGTCTATGGGGCTCCCGTAATTACGGGTGGCTACGTGTGTGCACCCGTTATTACGGGAGCGTTACTAGGCGACGTCAGGGGATAGTCACTGTCCAGGGTGCTGAAAGAGTTAACTGATCGGCAGGAACTCAGCACCCGGGCCAGAGACTACCGCTGGAGTTAATAGTATTAAAAGTTAACTTACCCAGAATTCTTCTTCTTCTTTCTCTAGTCCGGCCTCCCGGGATGACGTTTCATCCCATGTGACCACAGGCCAATCACTGGCTGCAGCGGTCACATGGACTGCCGCGTCATCCAGGGAGGTCGGACTGGATGTCGAGAGGGATGCGTCACCAAGTCAACGGCCGGGTGAGTATGAATTTCTTTTACTTTGGAAAGGGCTGTCCCTTCTCTCTATCCTGCACCGATAGAGGGAAAGGTTGCCGATTAGTGCAGTGCAATTTTCAGCGAAAACGTGGAATACTGGTGACACCGGACCCGTATTTACAGGCACGGGTCCGTAAATACTGGTGCAATACGGGTCGAATACGTGTAACCAAGGACCCGTATTTACGGGAGGACAAAAATACGTTCGTGTGCATGAGGCCTTAAGTAAATGTCCACTTTCTAAAACCATTTCACTTTTTTGGTTCAAAATGCTGTGTTCATTAAAGCGGTATTCCATAATCTCAAAAATGCCAGGATAAAAAATGGTATGTTCTGGAATACCCCTTTAATGAACACAGCATTTTAAACCAAAAAAGTGAAATGGTTTTAAAAGGTGGACATTTACTTCAGTCATATTCAAAGCCGGACGTATGTATTTTTCTGTTGATCAGAGACAGCTGATGTTTCCGTCAGTCCCATAGACATTAAATGTAGCAGCTGGCATGCTCGTCTTTCGCTCCATTCAAGCTCCTCATTGTGGGAGTGCAGTGAGGAGGAATGGGGCGGGCTTGGAACCTCCCTGTGGGAGTGCAGTGAGGAGGAATGGGGCGGGCTTGGAACCTCCCTGTGGGAGTGCAGTGAGGAGGAATGGGGCGGGCTTGGAACCTCCCTGTGGGAGTGCAGTGAGGAGGAATGGGGCGGGCTTGGAACCTCCCTGTGGGAGTGCAGTGAGGAGGAATGGGGCGGGCTTGGAACCTACCTGTGGGAGTGCAGTGAGGAGGAATGGGGCGGGCTTGGAACCCCCATTCTAGTGATCAGTGGGGCATTTAGCGATCAGACACTTATCAGCTAACCTGTAGATAGGTGATAATTTTCCATTCTGGGAATGTCCCTTTAAACAGAGCCTGATGGCATTCGTCCACAGATACAACAGTTTTATTGCTGAGACAGTTTATCACATGGTAGTATCTTGTGTAGCTGTTTCCTATAACTTCCTAATGTTGCCAAAATATGTAGCCGTTTTTTACTTTCGCCAGTAGCAGTTTGCCCTTTTAGTAAGTCACCCTCCTAGAAAGTAAAGGCGTTGGATGTTATTTAAAGGAACACTAAACCTATAAATAAATGACATCAGTCAACAGGAGATAAACTTGCCACTTGCTTGTCATTGTTGTAAAAATCTTTCAGAAACACACGTGTTTCCTTCTGATCTTTCATTTTTGTCTGGCAACTATTGAGGGGACTAACATTCTGTGTTTACAATTGCAGGCAGAGGAGGGAGGTTCCTACTGCAGGCAGTTTTCTCACAACCAGACAGGGTTGTGAGGAGGAGGTGGGGGTTGCTGATGTCCTTGGATGTATATAGAAGAATTCTTTAAATGGTTCTCTGATTTAATTATAAAATAAGGAAAGTAGGCTTTTGAGGGAGAATTTGCTGTTTTTTTTTTTTTTTTTGTGTGTATGTGTATAGTGAAGGAAATAAGTATTTGATCCCTTGCTGATTTTGTACGTTTGCCCACTGTCAAAGACATGAACAGTCTAGAATTTTTAGGCTAGGTTAATTTTACCAGTGAGAGAGAGATTATATAAAAAAAACAGAAAATCACATAGTCAAAATTATATATATTTATTTGCATTGTGCACAGAGAAATAAGTATTTGATCCCCTACCAACCATTAAGAGTTCAGCCTCCTCCAGACCAGTTACACGCTCCAAATCAACTTGGTGCCTGCATTAAAGACCGCTGTCTTAAATGGTCACCTGTATAAAAGACTCCTGTCCACAGACTCAATTAATCAGTCTGACTCTAACCTCTACAACATGGGCAAGACCAAAGAGCTTTCTAAGGATGTCCGGGACAAGATCATAGACCTGCACAAGGCTGGAATGGGATACAAAACCATAAGTAAGACGCTGGGTGAGAAGGAGACAACTGTTGGTGCAATAGTAAGAAAATGGAAGACATACAAAATGACTGTCAATCGACATCGATCTGGGACTCCATGCAAAATCTCACCTCGTGGGGTATCCTTGATCCTGGGGAAGGTGAGAGCTCAGCCGAAAACTACACGGGGGGAACTTGTTAATGATCTCAAGGCAGCTGGGACCACAGTCACCAAGAAAACCATTGGTAACACATTATGCCGTAATGGATTAAAATCCTGCAGTGCCCGCAAGGTCCCCCTGTTCAAGAAGGCACATGTACAGGCCCGTCTGAAGTTTGCAAATGAACATGTGGATGATCTGAGAGTGATTGTGAGAAGGTGCTGTGGTCAGATGAGACTAAAATTGAGCTCTTTGGCATTAACTCAACTCGCCGTGTTTAGAGGAAGAGAAATGCTGCATATGAGCCAAAGAACACGGTCCCCACTGTCAAGCATGGAGGTGGAAACATTATGTTTTGGGGGTGTTTCTCTGCTAAGGGCACAGGACTACTTCACCGCATCAATGGGAGAATGGATGGAGCCATGTACCGTCAAATCCTGAGTGACAACCTCCTTCCCTCCACCAGGACATTAAAAATGGCTCGTGGCTGGATCTTCAAGCACGACAATGACCCGAAACATACAGCCAAGGCAACAAAGGAGTGGCTCAAAAAGAAGCACATTAAGGTCATGGAGTGGCCTAGCCAGTCTCCAGACCTTAATCCCATCGAAAACTTATGGAGGGAGCTGAAGAACCGAGTTGCCAAGCGACAGCCTTGAAATCTTAATGATTTACAGATGATCTGCAAAGAGGAGTGGGCCAAAATTCCATCTAACATGTGTGCAAACCTCATCATCAACTACAAAAAACGTCTGACTGCTGTGCTTGCCAACAAGGGTTTTGCCACCAAGTATTAAGTCTTGTTTGCCAAAGGGATCAAATACTTATTTCTCTGTGCACAATGCAAATAAATATATATAATTTTGACTATGTGATTTTTCAGTTTTTTTTTTTTTTTTTTTTATATATATATAATCTATCTCACTGGTAAAATTAACCTAGCCTAAAAATTCTAGACTGTTCATGTCTTTGACAGTGGGCAAACTTACAAAATCAGCAAGGGATCAAATACTTATTTCCTTCACTGTAAGTTTTCTATGTTTTTTTGTTTTTTTTAACTAGATTTGACTTTTCCTGCAGCACAATATATAAAAATGTCAAACTAGACTTATTTCTAAAATCAAGCAATATAGAGCAAGTGTTGACTTCTTTATATTTCTTAATTTAGTTTTTCCTGTTCCATGGATTTATTATTCTTGTTTTGGGTTTTTAATTCCCACAAGGCTCAAAATGAATATCTGTTAAAAGACCCTAAGTGAATAAACGCAAAACTTCTTGATAGAAGGCTGCATACAGCTTAAATTTAGGTAGCAACATTATATGCGAAGAACAAACAAAATAGCTGATCTATGATATCTATTCAGATCTTTGCTGTAGGCCTACAATTATTTTCAGTAAGCCAATTACTGTGGAGAGTCTGTAAATTGTATGAATTTTTATAGGTCGCTTTGCTTTCCAGCTGTGGAAACCTTTGGGTCAAGTTATCATGGAAAATGCCAAAAAAATCTCTAATCCAGTAAGTGTGAATTTCCTTATTTTGTAAGTAAGGCTTAGCTGTGTGATTCTCCGCTTCAGCTTCTGGTCACGTCCAGGAGTGTGATATTGTTACATTGATGGTATTTCTCCAGTATTACTTGTTTTCTATTTCAGAGCCTTTCTTATTACTACAAAGGAGGATTTGAGCAGAAAATGAGTAGGCGAGAAGCAAGCCTTGTTTTAGGTGTCAGGTGGGTGTACTGGACGTGATCTTTCTTTGTAATAGAAGTAAATGTTCATAAGATAGAGTTGATAGGGTGTACTAGGGGACCGCTTTAAAGGGTTGCCCTTTTCGGGATGAGTGCTTCTCAGTTAGGCTGGATTCACACGAGCATGTTCGGTCCGTAAAGGGCGCAACGTATTTCGGCCGCAAGTCCCGGACCAAACACAGTGCAGGGAGCCGGGCTCCTAGCATCATAGTTATGTACGACGCTAGGAGTCCCTGCCTCGCTGCGGGACAACTGTCCCGTACTGTAATCATGTTTTCAGTACGGGACAGTAGTTCCACGGAGAGGCAGGGACTCCTAGCGTCGTACATAACTATGATGCTAGGAGCCCGGCTCCCTGCAGTGTGTTCGGTTCGGGACTTGCGGCCGAAATACGTTCCGCCCTTTACAGACCGAACATGCTTGTGTGAACCCAGCCTTACAGGGATTTGTTAGAGGATCAGGAACATTGACGCCACTTCAACTATTTGGAGAAGTTACCTGGACAAATACTCTATTATTCAGAGATGAGTATTATCTCCTCTCCCATTGGTGTAGTAAGTTTAACTCTGAATGATATCTCTCTGATTGTCCAGACTTAAAGGGGTTATCTGGGATGGATCGCCGGGGGCGAGGATAGGGAAGTATTTCTTTTTTCATTTATTTATGTTATTTCTAGCCCCTAATGAAACATGTTTACATTCTGGATAACCCCTTTTAAGGTATTGACCTTCATCGCATTTGCTGATGACTGAATCAGTAAGGCCTCATGCACACGACCGTGTTTTTGCGTCCGCAATTCCCCCGCAAATCCACGGGAGAATTGCGGACCCATTCATTTCTATGGGCCCATACACACTATCCGTGTTTTCATGGGTCTCCGCATGTCCGCAAATCCGTGCCGCAGAAACTCAGGACATGTCTTATTACGGGCCGCAAATTCGATGCGGACATGCCAATAGAAGTCAATGGGCCCGTGGAAATTGCGGATACACCTCCGTGTGTCATTTGCGGATTTGCGGAAGTGTTGCTAGGCGACGACCGGGAATGAGTTCTGTCGTCATCCTGTTTTACCTAGGCTTTTTTTTTTTCATCCGCATTTTGCGGATTACATACGGATGAACTGCGGATGACATACGGATGAACTGCGGATGACATTTCACGGAACACAGTCCTGGAATTTGCGGACCAGAAAAACACTACGGACGTGTGCATGAGGCCTAACTGATCTGGTTAACTGTATATTTTAATATTTATATTACAAGAAAGTTTTTATATTTTAGCAGGTTTTTTTCCTTCAGTAATTTGAGAAATTAAAAAAATAATTGCAAAAGGGATTTTTGAATAAAAAAAAAAAAAAAAAAGCCACCAATGGTGTCCATAGCCTTTAAGTCAGAATTTTGTGACGTTTTTAGTAGTGTTTTTTGTTTTGTATTTTTGGTTGATAGAAATGCAGTGGCCAGATGCTTGCTGGTAGTAAGTCGATTATATAAAGTTCTCTAGGGCAGATTTATTAATGTATTTAAGCCAGTTTTGTAGCCTAAATGCATTAAGAAATATGGTGTTTGGGCAGAATTCCTGTGCCACTTTTTTTCTGACACATTCAAATGTGAGTGCGATTTTATGTATTACAATTTTGGCACACCATTTTTTTTTTTTTTACTGTTGGAAAAAAAACCACCAGGTATTTTTATCATTCATCCTGTATATGAATTGGCACATGCTGTACTAGGGAGGAGACTGGAGCACTCCTGATGGACTGTGCAATTATTATAAAATTACCCCAATGTGGCTTTGATAATTGCATGTATTATTTTTTTGTTCTAGCCCTGGTGACCTTTTTACAAGAAGCAGTGTGCTCCAGGTGTGGGATTTTCCACCCATAGATCTCAAAATCCTTTACCAAAAATTCCAAATACCTCTACAACCGGTGTTTTTAAGAGCAGTTTTTTTTATGGTGTTTTTGGTTCATTGTTTGTTCTGGTGCATTTAAAAAAAAAACAAGTGTGGCCTTCATTACATATTGCTTTTTCTTTCTTAAATTGCCTGGGACAGGGATGAACATAGAAAAGCGGGACCCCAAAACAAAAATCCAAATGTTGTTTTCACCTTCCTATCCTGTTCAGCCCACTTTTTTTTTTTTTTCCTCCTCTTTTGACAAACCTACGACGAACAGTTTTTCTTAAACTGCACACAGTTCAGCAAAATATTCTACAAGTGGTTAACTTTTATATAATTTTTATTTATTTAGTTCCCTAAAATAAGCCATTATGTGCTTTAAGGGGTATTCACAACTGAAACTGTCTGATAGTTGCTGTCACCAGAGCTGGGACCCACATCTATCTCTAGAACTGGTGTCATCCATACCCCGTGCAGCTTGGTGAGGCGGCCTCCACATGTAGACGGAGAAGGAATGGAGCTGTGGCCGCGATTGTGCACAGCTCTCTCCAAACCCCTTTTTAATCCATGAATGATCACAACCGTTAGATTCTGCGTGATTAACTTTGTCAAAATGTGAGCTGTAATGCAGACGTTCTAATGAGTCTGAGCGGATAAGCCAGCAATTTATCCTTCATACTCAAAGCTGTATATATCCATTTCCCTTCATCTGGACGGAATTGCATTAAATGAATCTGTAGAAGAACAATTACTGCGTCAGCTAATTAATAGTACAGAGCAGACAAGTTTCTTAATAGATTTGTATTTAAATAGCTTGTGCAGTACTAACCTCACCCACAAGATGGCAGAGTTCCTGCTTCATTTGGAATACTGGGCTGTGAAATGATTTACACTCAATAGTTGATGCCGTTTATTGAAAAACGTTACTTTTACAGTCCATCTGCTAGCAAATCCAAGATCCGCACGGCACATCGGAAAATCATGATTTTAAATCATCCAGATAAAGGTAATCAAACTTTTTTTTTATTTTTTTTTATGTGCTTTATTTAGCAGTAAAACTATTTTTTTTTTCCTTAACTTAGTCAATACTGTATTAATATTTATCTTGACCCGAGATTATATATGACCTCTCACCCGCACATTACAATTGACATTTATATATTGTGTTCACATTAAATTATTTTTAGGACATGTCAGTCAGACATTTAATTTTTGTATACTTATTAGTTTCGATGGTGAGTGATTGCTTATGTTCGGCTACGTGTCCAATGAGAGGGCAGAATATAACATGACAAAAATATGTTGTAGTAAAGTCCCTTTAAGCGTTATTTTATACACATAGAGGTATTGAAAATAACTCAAAAGCATACTAGTTTTATTTATCTAGGAAAATATGAAAGTTCATAGCAGTTTTACTTTACTACAAAGTTATGGAAACATCTGAAAATCACTGTATGAATACTTTTTTTTAGACCTCCACAGGCTCCCCCTCCCCCTCCTTTCATTTCCATAATCATACACTTTTTTTTCCCCCAGCGTCTAAAGTGCTTTTGTAAAGAATCTATGCATTTCATGCGTTTTTGATGGTGTTTTTTTTTTCCGTCTCCATTTAGTACGTGTATTTTTCCTGGCAAGTTCTATAGAGGCCTATGGAAAAAGCAGCTGAAAAAAAAACCATACCTAGAGCATGCTGGGTTTTATAAAAAAAAAACGCCACATACCAAAATTCTGTGTTTTGTAGGCTTTCTCATATTTTATTACTGCCTTTCACAAAGTACAGTATAAAAAAAATAGTGTAGTACCGTGTCAGCCAGAAACAATATGCAATGTTAAATACTTTTGTGTCAAAGACAAAATTCGGTGCATCCATAGTTGCCAATATTGTTCTCCCTAGTAGGACCCAGGGCTGAGAGTTTGCAGAGGACGTCTGTCAGCCCTAGGTCCACTACCAGAGGGAACAATATTGGCAACTATGGATGTGGAGTCTCTGGATTCTAACATCCCCCATAAGGATGGCATAGCCGCATGCCAACACTTTCTTCAAAAGAAAAATCTGGCGACATAGCCAGCCCTACAACTCATCAGGTTCGTACTCCATCACAATTATTTTTTATTTGACAGAGACATATATCTGCAATGTATGTGAAGCGCTATGGGTAGCAGAATCTCACCACAATATTCTAACCTGTTCATGGCCAAACTAGAGAAGGAGCTTTTATCAACCTGCGCAACTAAACCTCTATTAGCAGGTCATCAATGTACCGGAATATGCTAATCTGGACAGGCTCTGAACATGAACTGCTTTCTTTCCATAAAAACTTCAACAAGTTCCATCCTACCATCAAACTCACTCTCAACTACTCTACATCTCAAATACATTTTCTGGACATGACCATATACATGAGAGACAATACCATACAAACAACAATCTACCATAAACCTACAGGCCGTCCAGCATATCTGAGATGGAACAGCTTCCATCCGAGACACATAAAGAAATCCATCATCTACAGCCAGGCTCTGCGATACATACGGATCTGTTCAGACTGTGAAGACACAAAACAACACCTGCTATCACTGAGGAATACATTCTTACAACAGGGGTACCATCCAACTCAAAAACTTCTCAAAATACAGAGCTGTTTTCAAGGGAAAACAGCTCCTGTTTTTCAGACGTTTTTTATGCCACTCGTGATTTTCGCGGCGTTTTGTATGGCCGTTTTTTGGAGCGGTTTTCAATAGTCTATGAAAAACTGCTCCAAAAAACATCCCAAGAAGTGACCTGCACTTTTTCGCGGCCGTTTTTCAGCCGTTTACGGGCCAAAAATAGGCCCTGTGAACATACCTTTATTGGCTAACCATAAGGGTATCGTACCTACTATACTTTTTTGTCTTTTTTTTACAACAAAGTATTTAACATTGCATATTACTGGCTTTGAAAGTAACATCTGGCCACAGTGTTTTTTGGGTGGAAAAAAATGCCACTGAGAAGGCGAGTAAACCATCTGTGAATTTAGCCTTAGGTTTCTTTTTAAGGTTTTCTAATGTTTACAAGGCCATGTGAGACCACTGCCAGACTATCCAACAGTGTTAAAGGGTCACGTTTTCCAATTTCTGTGAAAGCAGCTAAAGGCATGATATATGACTCTGAGGTTGAGACATGGCTATTGTTACTGACACGTCTAACCTAAAGGAAATCATGAAAACGCATGAAATTACGATATGACTTTCATAGGTTCATAATGTAGCGGCAACAAAGTCACAGCAACTTTCTCACTGCATCGTAATGACATGAGCATTTTACATGTAATCGTCAACTAGGGTGACCCCAGAGTGGTGTTACATATGAGCTCGACCTCCCCAAAAGCCGGCTAATTGACCTTCCTTATTGAGCCCCTTCTCCCCGGTGCTTGGAAGTAAACTAGATTTCACCTGCTGTCTTTGTTTGCCGTGAACCTTCTCCATTTGCGATCCCGTCATCTACAATGCTTGTTGTCCGGGTTCGCTCACGTCTACATTATTGTAAAGCAGGCTGTGCTTAATCATTTATAACCATAGTTGCTAAAAGTGAGAAAAAGTCTGCTCAATCACTTCCATTTTGGTAATACACCAGAAATAAAAGCTCTTCTGAGTGAGATTGCCTTCTGTAAACTTGCCATCAAATATTAATGCCATTCTGAGTTTGGAAATTACAGGCTGCAGAACCAGAGCACAAATGCTGTAACTAGCCAGGTTTTGAATGTAAATGATTTATTTTCCAGAAAGACTATTATTATAACTTCTAAGTAGACCGCATCTGCTGGAGAAAAGCACACCCATATGCTCATGCCTGCCTCAGCTTAAACATAGCAGATGGTGAAACATTACGCCGTATTTCAAAAGTCAAACAGGAGACTATTTTTTGCTTTCCCTATAGTCAAATTGACAATTGTATTTCCAGCAATGGGCATATGCCCGTGGTCTAATTATATTCCACGTATATTAAAGCCGTCTTCCTATAGACACATTGTAAAGTTATCTGTACTAAAAGACACAAGGACAGGTAGCTGTGTGGGCGATTGGTCGCGAACCTAATGCATAGCTTGAAACTTCTGGCTTACATTGTAATATCTACGCCTGGACCCTCCACCTAAGCAACAATGATCACACTGATGTATATAATGATTGCCTGCTGTATACGGTTTATTAATACTATACAAATATAGTATTCATTTGTATATAGTGAAAACTTGGTATAGATAGATTAGATACGCATTGTGCAGCTGAGTAAAAAAAAAATACTTGGCTTTTACATGGTCCATTGTTTGTGCCTTTTTTTTTTTTTTTTTTTTTTTTTTTTTACAGCTTTATCTATATTGTGAACGGTAGCACTGTCCAGGGTGCTGAAAGAGTTACTGCCGATCGTTTAACTCTTTCAGCACCCTGGACAGTGACTATTTACTGACGTCGCCTAGCAATGCTCCCGTAATTACGGGTGCACATACGTAGTCACCCGTAATTACGGGAGCCCCATAGACTTCTATGGGCTGCCCGTGCCGTAATTACGGCCTGAAATAGGACATGGTCTATCTTTTTCAACGGCACGGGCACCTTCCCGTAAGCATACGGGGAGGTACCCGTGGCCAATAGAAGTCTATGTGCCCGTAATTACGGGAGTTTTTAAGGTCGTGTGCATGGGGCCTAAGGTTGGAAAAAAAAGCCAGTATGTAAGACAGTATATAGTTTTACTCAACCTATTAAAAAAAAAATTCTTAGTCTTGGGAGAACAAAAATGTTCTTTCTTACAAATACCGCGATCAGAATAAAGGTCTGGCTCAATTACCTCTTTTCAGTAATCTAGTACACATAACGTGTAATATTAGATTTTTCAAGAAAGGTATCTTTTAATGGATCAACCATATCCGCTTTTTGTGGCCGAGAGTTCCATAGTGTCACTGCTCTTACAATAAAGAATCCATTTCTATGATTTTAGTGAAACCTTCTTTCCTTTTAGACTAGTGATGTCCAACTGGCGGCTCTTGGGGGAAGGCAAATTCATCTGGTGCAGCTGCTTTCCCAAGAACAATGATCAGACCTGTGTGCTCCTTTTTTAGTCTTTTTTTTTTTTTTCTTCAGATCAGTCAAAAATATTGAATATTATTGGAGAAAACATTAGCCACAAATACAACTGTGAAATAAAATTTTAGCGTGTGTCCTCCATCCACTTGACCCAGTTCTGGCTGACTATGATGTGCAGCCCTTTTATGAAGTCAGGGGCCCCTACATTATGTCAGGATAACAGTAGTGGATGCCCCCTTGAACGAGTATAAAATAATTTTAGCAATATAGTTTTTTCCTGTAATAGGCTATGCTCACACAGGGCAGATATGCTGCGTAAAAGCACGCAGCGTATCCTCCCTGTACGCCGCAGGGAATTCCGCATCAAATTGTACGGTGCAGTTTTCCGGCCCGATTGTCCACTGAAAACGACACCGAAAAAAAAAAAAGATTCTTACCATGGCGACGTGTCCCTCCGACGTCATGGCGTAATTCTATCCCAAGAAACGGAACGTGTGCGATTTGTTGCGGGTTTTACATCCGCATTAAATTCAATGGGGAAAACCTGCAACAAATAAGCAGTGTTTACGCAAATACAATTGACATGCTGCGGAATAAAATTCGGAACCGCACGTCCCTTTCTAAGCGCTTTTTTTCCGCTCCGCATTTATGCAGCGTGTGGATGAAATTTGTTCAAATCGTATCCAATCTGTTGGGGAAAATACTCAGTATTAACGCTCCATGTGAACTGACCCATGAAGTCCTCCACCATCATTAGGCTATCTGCATTATAAAGCAGATGGGAATTAACAGGTAAGAACGTCAGCTCCTGGTAGCCAACAGTTGTAGTCATGCAGTGAGATATGTCAGGGAAAAGATGGTTATTTTAGCCAGCGAGACAACCGTTATTTGATGTTATGGGCCACATTAATTAAAGGGTAGTAAAAATGTACCATAAAATTCTTACAGCTTTATCAACTTAGTTTTAATCAATGTGTTTTACTGGTGAATGGAAAAACTATAAAGATCGTGACAAAGTGCAATTGATTGTCTTTGGGGAGAGTAGAGAGTTTCTAACAGACCTTTCTTTGTGTTAATAAACAACTATATTAAATGTCACTTGTCAGCAGGTCCCCTAAACTTTTTCATCTGTGTATACGGAGTATTATTTCCTGCACAAATTTAGACTTTCTTAGTAACAAGCAAAATATGTTGAGCGTGTTGCTTTCCCCAGGCAGGCAGCTGTGTAGCTTTCGCTATACAAAGTAAAATCTATATCTTAATTAAGTTTAGGTGTCATACTGAGGAGCTCAGTGATAGCCATAGGATGCCACCTTTGCTGCAAGTCAGTTCATGTAATTTCTTATCCGCTAGATCTGTTCCGCTCACCTGTAAGTGCCTTTTATTGTAAAATGGAAGCATCTAGCAAAAACAGCTCAGCTATGAAGCGTTAGACAATGCGAACTCACGGTGCTGGAGGACCGAGTGTTGACAAAAATCAATTATCTGTTCGAACCCTGTAGTAAGTGACATCAGCATAGGAACTCCTGGTAAAGCCGCTGTACACAAGACTACGATCACAATGCCAAGTGTCGACTGGAGTGGTAAAGCACGCCACCGCTGGACTCTGGCGCAATAGAAATGTTTTTTCTTCGGCGTGACGCATCATGTCTTACTATCTGCAGTCTGATAGATGAATCTGGATTTGGCGGATACCAGGAGAATGTTACCTGCCATATTTCATAGTGCCAACTGTAAAATGTGGTGAAAGATTAGTCAGAGGCTGTTTTTCAGGGTTTGGGTGGGCTAGGCACCTTATTTCTAGTGAAAAGTAATGTCAATGCTACAGCATAGAAAGACATTTTGGACGATTTTATGCTTCCAACTTTGTGGAAACCGTTTGAGGAAGGCCCTTTCCTGCTCCAGCTTGACTATGACCGTGTTCACAAAGCAAGGTACATAAAGGCATGGTTGGGAGAGTTTTGTGTGGAGGAACTCTATTGCCTGCACACAGGGACGGCTCCAGGTTTATTTTGGCACTTGGGTGACACAGTCTTAGTAGGCCCCTTTGCGGGGGAACTCACGACGGCAGTAAAATGGCAGAAAACTTCACTTTGTGCCCTCATATGGATGTTAGGCCCTATTTATGCCCCCATATAGAAGTTAGGAAACCAGTTTGTACCCCCATAAATGTAGTGCTCTCTGTACATAGTGCCACACAGCCCCCTCCTCCCAGATAGTGCCACACAGCCCACCTCCATATATGGACAGTGTTGTCAGGGACAACCCCAGAGCACTACTAGCACTCTGCCTGGCACTCCTACTCTGTTCCTGACATCACTGTCCATATATGGACAGTGATGCTGTGACGTCGGCACCCGGCGACCGAGTGGCCCCCCCCCCAGGGTAGGGTAGTGTGCGCGGGTGCTGACGCCGGCCCTGCCTGCTCAGAGCCCTGACCTCCACCCCATCAAACACCTGTGGGATGAATTGGAACATCGAGTTCAAATCAGGCCTTCTCGTCCAACATCAGTGCCTGACCTCACAAAGGCTCTTTTAACTGAATGGGCACCAATTTTCTACAGACACCCTTCAAAATCTTGTCCAGAACAGTGGAGCCTGTTCTAGCTGCAAAAAGGGGTCCAACTCCTTATTAACACCCATGATCTTGAAATGGAATGGCCAACAAGCTCATATAGGTGTGATGGTAAGGTGTCAGATGGGGTGCTTCCTAATACTTTTGGTCAGATGGGGTGCTTCCTAATAGGTATTGGGTCAAATCATTAAAGCACAACAAATGTGATCAAACATTGAACAAATTACAAAATTCCCAGAGCAGGTAGTGAATACAAAAGAATTGGAGCATTACTCATCATCCATGTCATTATGTCACCACAAGATGTAGATAATAAACAGTCTGCCTAATTGTAGGTAGCAGATCATATTGATTTGTCATATGAATATATATATATATATATATATATATATATATATATATATATAATTTTGTATTTATTTTTTTTTATGCTTTACGCCGTGTATTAAACTATTCCTCTAAGTGCCATGTGCTATAGTAGACTGAGTAGTGTAAATCTTTCTGTCTGGTGACTATGATTGCTATTAGTTTATACCAGTTGTTTTTTTTACTATTGGAAGAAAAAAATAGCTCAGTGGGGGTAACGTATTACGGTTATATCCAAATTCCCTGAAGTGGTTTGGCCTATTGATTTGTGGAGTAAGCAGCACTATGGGTAGAGCCAGGGGCGTAACTAGGAAAGACCGGGCCCCATAGCAAACTTTTGACTGGGGCCCCCCCTCTGCTGGGTATCACACAATCCCCACCCCCCCCTTGTAGATAGTGCCTCCCTGTAGATTCCACCACACAGCGCCCCCTATAGATAGCACCATACACAGCCCCCTGTAGATAACGTCTTGCAGCCCCAATCCCCCCTGCAGATAATGCCATACGGAGTCGTCGTCCCCCCCCCCCCCAAAAAAAAACAGCCTATAGCATGTCCTACAAAAGAGATGTATCCCACAAGCGCGACCAGTGCACAATTCATTCCTATGGAGCTGCAGACAGACCCCGGAAGTCCGAGGTTTGTCATGGAGAACTTCGGGGGACTTTCGGTCCCCTGTTCTCCTTATCGCTGGGCGTCTCAGCGATCACACATGCATCCGCTATCCTGTGGATAGGGGATGCATGTCTTTTGTAGGAACAACCCCTTCAGTGGCGTCGCGCTGTAGCAGCCATAGCGGCTGCTAGCGGAGCCACCGGCCATGGGGGGGGGGCACGGGCCCCCTCATGCTGTGGGCCCCGTAGCGGCTGCTATAGCGGTAGTTACGCCACTGGGTAGAGCTATCACCTTAAATCAAATTAAAGTTTATTGACCGGCGAAGGTAGGCGCTAAATCTTATATCTGACCATCTAATGTGTATGACGGTGTCCCAACACTCTCCCGACAGATGTCGGCAGGAAGAAGGATCGGGCTATTGGATTTCAAAATTCCTGATCCGTTTGATTTGTATGGAGATAAGTCGCAGCCAGAGGTGTCTGGCAGTGGCTTTCTCCCTATTGAAAACAAATGCACGTCTGGCTGATTGTACATGTATATGGGGGGGGGGGCTGGAGGAGTAGCTGACAGCCGAACGAGCGTCGGCCGACAGATATCTAAAGTGTATGGCCAGCTTAAATCTATTAAAGCGAGACAATTTATTAGCCTAACCAGCTGAGCAAGCGGGTAATAAGGTAATTACAGTGCCCAACCACTAAAAAGCAAAGCCTAGTGTGCTGCAAGTATGTTACCGGACGATAAAAAGCAGAGCCTAGTGTGCTGCAAGTATGTTACCGGACGTTAAAAAGCAAAGCCTAGTGTGCTGCAAGTATGTTACCGGACGTTAAAAAGCAAAGCCTTGCGTGCTGCAAGTATGTTACCGGACAATAAGGGTATGTTCACATGAGGTCATGACCTCGTGTGAACATACCCTAAAAAGCAAAGCCTGGTGTGCTGCAAGTATGTTACCGGACGATAAAAAGCAGAGCCTAGTGTGCTGCAAGTATGTTTGTTTTATAAACCTACATAAAACCTCAACAAACAAAAGAAAAAAGGGTTCCCCACAATACAAGTAAAAAACATATAAGCAAAAAGCACAGGGAACATAGCACCCAACGAAATGGATATAACTCCCAAGTATTGTGCCTAAAAGACCTCCTCATTTTACATCTCATATGGTCATTCCCTCCTTTCCCCACCATGACATAGGGTGCGTCTCTTTAATATCTTTCTGGTTGTCTGCCTAGCCATTATTTTGGTTGGGTCTGATTCCACTCTATCTAGTATCTGTTAGCAGGTTCCCGACCGCTGGCCGTATTTATACGGCCAGCGGTCAGGGTCTCTGAAGTCCGCCGTATAGACTATTTATGGCGGCACTTCAGAGACTGTGTGCACGCGCGATCGCGTGCACACAGCTCTATGCCCTGGCTGTTGCTAACAGCCATGGGCACTGGGCAGAATGTCAGGGGCCAATCTTTTGGCCCCTGAACATGTGATCGCTGTGACAACCAATCACAGCGATCACATGCATTTCTGCATAGAAAACAGTGTGCACGCGATCGCGTGCACACAGCCCTGTGCCCACGCTGTTACCAACAGCTCTGTGCACTGGGCAGAGTATCAGGGACCAATCTGATGGTCCATGAACATGTGGTCGCTGTGAAAACCTATCACAGCGACCACATTTGTTTTATTTTGACTTTTCTGGCAGTAAATCTCCTGCCTCTTTTCTTCTCCTCAAACATTGTTTCAGTTTGAGGAGAAGAAGAGACTCGGGAGAATTGCTGCCAGAAGATTAGTTACAAAAAAATACAGTTACACTCTAAAACATTCTCTGTATAGATAGATTTCTATACAATCTATCTATCCATCTATCTTTTTTTCTATCTATCTACCTTTCTTTCTTTTATTCTATTAGAATAGGCAGGTAGGGAGTATATAATTATATATATATATCCATATATATATATATAGCAATAGCGGTTTATTTTTTTTGTTAGCGGTAGTGTAGATATATATAGCAGTTAGTTTGTGTGTTTTATAAAAAAAAAAATTTGTTTAGTTAGTGTTAGTTACGTTATGGCGAGGAAGTTGTTCAGCGCCGAGGAGGCATACGCCATGCTGTGGTCTGAGTCGGAGACCGCATCAGAGATGGAACCTGTTTTAGGTAGTGATGATGACAGCGTCACTTTAGGTTCATCTTCAGGGGACGTTGTCCCTGATGCAGTTGAAACTGCAGAACATGAAAGCGCAGGGCCAAGTAGCGCTGTAGCACGGGACAGCCTGGTCCCTTCAGTCCAGGCTCTTGTATGGGCACCTGCCCCATCTTTTTGGCCTAGAATCCATGGATTTACTGCCACTCCTGGCATAACCGTGGACAATACAAATTTTGTCCAAATGGATTACTTCCATTTATTTACAACGGACGACATCCTAAATCAGATTGTCCACGAAACAAATTTATATGCCACTCAATATATAAGGCAGAAACCTTCATCCACCCATGCCAGAGATTGGACGCCCACCAATTTGCAGGAATTTAAAAAAAAATTGGGGCTCACCCTAAATATGGGTATTGTCAAAAAACCCTCCATTAGGTCTTACTGGTCAACAAGACCCGCCCAAGCCACCCCAGTATATTCTGCAGTAATGCCCAGGTCTCGTTATGAGACAATAATGAGGTTCCTCCACTTCAATGACAACGCACAGGCCCCCCCCCAAGTACCGATGCAAACCGGGATCGGTTGTTCAAAATAAGACCGCTAATAAATTCCCTGAATAATTTATTTCTGCAACTCTACACCCCTGAGCAGAATGTAAGTGTGGACGAATCCCTCCTCAACTTTTATGGCAGACTTAGCTTTCGCAAATATCTACCTTCCAAAAGGGCAAGATATGGCGTTAAGCTCTACAAATTGTGTGAAAGCGGGTCAGGATATACCACCGCCTTCAGGATTTATGAAGGGCGGGACTGCACAATAAATGTTCCTGGATGCCCCCCTGATCTTTCCACCAGCAGTAAGATCGTGTGGGAGATAATGCAGCCTCTGCTTCACAAGGGGTACCACCTGTACTGTGATAATTTTTATTCGAGTGTGCCCCTGTTTAGGCATTTACATGCTGCAAGGATTGGGGCATGAGGTACCATGCGCAAAAACATAATTGGTTTCCCACAGCAATTAGTGGGGAAGCGCATGGTTAAGGGGGACTCCTGTGCTTATGCATCTGAAGAATTGCTGGCGGTCAAGTTCAGGGATCGCAAAGATGTGTATGTGCTAAGCACGATTCATGCCGCAGGAACAGTGGCAGTGAGGGAAAGAGGGGCAACATCGGACAAGCACAAACCAGTGAGCGTGTCCGAATATAACAAGTACATGGGGGGGGGGTGGATTTAAGCGACCAGGTTTTACAGCCCTATTTAGTAAAACGCAAAACTAAAACCTGGTAGAAAAAAGTGGCCATTTATTTGTTACAGGTGGCCATCCACAACTCCTTTGTGCTCTACAAAAAAAACAGAGGCAGAGACACATACGTGGATTTCCAGGAGAAAATTATTGAAGGCCTCATTTTTGATGTTCAGGACACCAGAGAATGCCCCCAGTCTGAGGATGTCACGCGACTGACTGAAAGACACTTCATCAGTCGGATTCCCCCAACAGCAACCAGAAGCAACCCTCAGAAAAAGTGCCGCGTCTGCAGAAAAGACGGGCACCGCAAAGATTCCCGATATTTCTGTCCCTCATGTCCCTCGCAACCAGGCCTGTGCATTGAGCCATGTTTTAAAAAATACCACACTGTTCTGAATTATTAGATTTTAGTTAATTTGTTGAAAATATATTTGCCCTACATTACGTTTTTATTTTTCCCCTGATTTTACTCCAAGGGTGAGGGAGGGAATGGGTGGGTGGGGGGTGGATGTCATGTTTGATGTTTTCTAAAGTTCATCTGCTGGAGAGCTCCATGTGCATAAACCTGCAATTTCTTATTTTAGAAAACCCCAAAAAAAAAAAATTTCCATTATACCCCTAGATGAATATTTTGGGATTTCTGCTTCAAGGGCAGATATTTTGGAAGTGTTATAGAAACTCTGAGTTTTGTAAAACCAGCTTTGAAAAAAAGCGATTTGTGAAATAATCTTCTTCTATCCTCCGCCCTCCTACATCTCTATGTGATAAATAAGGCCACATATTTGGTATCCCCGTGCACGGGAGAAGTGGCAGAATGTGAAAGGACATTAATTTTGGCCGTGGTCTATGCCGTGTGTGAAAAATGCTGGCATAAACAGACGCATTTGCTAAAAAATTGCTAATTTTATTTTGATCCATCTTATTCAAGAAACTTTCAGAAGGGGGGGCGGAGCTAACCGCACTGTGAGATGGTCGCTTGATCCCGGCGCTCCTCACTGAGACGCAGACTTCCACGGCTGGAGGGCTTTTAATTACACGATAATGGTCCGTACAAGTCGGGACAAATCGTGTGACTCCCGGGGGACCCCGAAAACCGGTAAAACGCAGTCGGAGATGGAGAAATTCCTCCATAAAAAGCATCTCTCCCCGGCCGGGAAAAGCAAGATGGCGCCGGAGAAATCACTCCCGCCGGAAATAAGCCGCGACGATGATTCTGATGAAGAGAGCTCCTGTACGCACTCTGATGCTGGAGGTGGGTCAGATCCATTACCTATCACTAGAGCTTTCTTGAAAAAAGCATTGGCTAGCGCGATGTCCCCAGTATTAAAGGAACTGTCTTCCATTAAAGCGGACATACAGCATGTGGGGCAAAGAGTGGCAGTACTGGAGGACACTCAATCCGCCATTATGCAACAAGTGGAGGCCGTGCAAGGTGCAGTAGCTTCACATGTCTCCCATCTAAATCATACTTACCTACAGTTGGAGGATCAGGAGAACCGCAGCAGGCGGAAAAATGTCAGGTTGAGAGGCATCCCAGAGACGGTATCCACAGAGGAGATCTTGCCAACAGTGAGGATCATTTTCTCGACCATTCTGGGACAGGAAAAAGCGGCGCAGGTCATTATTGAGAGAGCCCATCGGGCATTACGACCTAAGCCATCTCGAGACGAACCTCCCAGAGATGTTATCTGCGGTCTGCTCAATTTTTTGGACACGTCTGCCATTCTATCGGCTGCACGAGTGATTCCCGACTTGGCATTTGAGGATAGCAAGATACTGGTCTTCCAGGATCTAGCTGCCAGCACCCTGGCCAAAAGACGGCTGCTGAAGCCCTTAACCGAAGCTTTGAGGCTAAGGAAGATACCCATGCGATGGCTGTTCCCGTTCGGCCTGGCGATCCTGAGGGAGGGTCGACAGATCACTATCAGGACGCCAGAAGACCTCGCTAAAGCCTGGCCGAAAATAGGCATGGAGAAAATCGACATACCGGACTGGATGCCGATACAGCGAGATGTCCCGACATGCGAGGTCCCTGATCCGCACACTTGGCAGAAACCCCGGAAGTTTAAGGCCCCACGTAGCAACACAAGGAGAGGGTTTGGACAGCAACTGGAAGCCCCATGAGCCCGTTCGGGGCCCCCGCTAGAGGGGATTTGACCACTTTATATCCTTTACTTTTTGGCTAAGTTGTTATAAGATTTATGCCCTGTCATTGTGTTGTTATGATGTTCATCAGCACGTACACCCTCCTTTTATGGCACAAGATTTGTAGATTATATGGAAGTCTGTGTTCTCTCTTAACATTGAATGAGGTTGGTTTCCTCGTTTCACCCCCCTTGCAACTCTGTAGTCGGGCCACGACATCTTAAGACAAGGGACATCCTCTGTGGGATAGGAGGTTCCCCCTTAATACCTTTTTGCCTATGGAATGTCGTTGCCTCACTACATCTTTTTCTATTTTTTCTTTTGTATATAGTTATATGTGTGTTTTGCATCCCTCCGGTGTTCACGCCTACATTGTATTATGAAGCTAATTGTTTTCTGAATGGGTCATGGCCCCGATTACTTTCTTGACACTGAATGTAAATGGGTTTGGGACACCGCAAAAGAGGTCTCAGGTGTTCAAAATGTTTAAACAGGATAAGCCGGACGTCTTGATGTTGCAGGAGACTCATTTCCGCCATGAGAGGTTACCCCGCTTGCCGTTGTCCTCGTACAGCCAGTGGTTCCATAGTACCCATACATCGGCCTCTAGAGGTGTGACTGTAGGTATTCATAAAGATTTTCCATTTAAAGTAGAAGTTTCAAAGGCTGACCCGGCAGGCCGATATATTTTTCTTAAGGGTTCTCTCTGCAACACCAAGATGACTATAGCATGTTTGTATGCCCCCAATGATAAACAGATTCCGTGGTTGCTTAAGACATTACGTATACTTAAGAGTTTTGGGGAGGGGATGTCAGTTGTGGGAGGGGATCTAAATGTGGCGCTGGAACCTGATCTCGACTCTACTTCGACCGCCCGTGTGTTCACTCATCGAGCTATGCACAAACTTAAATTGATGTTATATAACTGCCAGCTAACGGATGTATGGCGTCTCTCCCATCCACAGGAAAGAGACTATACATTTTATTCACATCGACATAAAGTATATCGCAGACTAGACTACATCTTTATGTCTACGCCGTGCCTTTCGAATTTGCAGTCAACTTCCATAGGGCATATTACAGTTTCAGATCATGCCCCGGTGCTGGCTACAATACATGTTCGAGATCTGCCGGTCAGATCTTGGTCTTGGCGGCTTAATGACACGATACTCTCAGATGAGGTGCACACGGGGGTCTTGGGTGCGAAATTGGAGGAATATTTTTGTCTAAATAGTACACCTGATGTAACAGTGCCAGTAATATGGGAAGCCCATAAAGCATTTATCCGAGGTGAATTCATTGCATTATGCTCTCGTTTGAAGAAGGATAGGAATAAGAAAATGCAGTCTTTGCTGGCGCAGATCTCGGCTCTTGAACGACTACACCAGCAAACTCTGACAGCTCCATTACGCAAGGAATTGGACTCCCTCCGTCATAATCTTAAAGATATGCTAAATATACAGACAGCAAAGGCCTTTCAGAGACTCAAATGTCGTATATATTTACATGGGGACAGGGGCTCAAAATTGATGTCCAAAATGCTCAAGACTCAAACGGAGAAATCCTTTGTTTCCTCTGTTAAGACTGCCTCGGGTCAGCGGGTCTCTACCACTCCTCAAGTGGCCGAAGCCTTTAGACAGTTCTACGCTAACTTATACAATCTAGACGCTCAAGGTCCAGCGAGTTCATTAGCCTCAGCACACGAAGACAGAGAAGTGGCGGTTCGGTCTTTCCTCAGCAAACTGACTTTTCCCCAATTATCAGATAGTGAAAATACATCCCTATTGGCCCCCTTCACGATAGAAGAGTTGCAGACCAGTTTAACGAGCATACCCTCGGGGAAATGTCCAGGGCCAGATGGACTACCCATCACGTATTACAAAAAATTTAGTAGCATACTTCTCCCACACTTTCTGGAGGTATGTAATTCTCTCCTGAGTGGTTCTTCCCTCCCGCCGCAGGCTCTGGAAGCCTTCATTACTCTCATTCCAAAAGAAGGAAAGAGTCCTGATGACTGTGCAAGCTATAGGCCGATTTCACTGTTAAACACAGATGTGAAGTGGTGGGCCAAACTACTGGCTAGCAGAATAGCTAAATTTTTACCGAAATTGATAGCAGAAGAGCAGGTGGGTTTTGTTCCGCGGCGGGAAGGGAAGAATAACATCACTAGAGTTATTAATGCGATACACCTCGCGCGAAGGAAGAGGGTTCCTCTTGTCCTTTTAGGAACTGACGCTGAAAAGGCCTTCGATAGGGTCGACTGGAGGTTTATCCAAAGTGCCTTAGAAAAATTTAAGTTTCCCCAGCCCTTTATAAGTGCCATATTCTCCCTATACTCAAAGCCTTCAGCCAAAATTAGAGTAAATGGAATATTGTCAGCCCCTTTCTTCATAAAAAATGGCACCAGACAGGGCTGTCCTCTCTCCCCGGCTCTTTTTATTTTGGCCCTAGAGCCACTGTTATTATATATTAGACAGCATGAAGAGGTTAGAGGATTGAAAGTAGGGGCGGTAGAGCATAAAATTGCAGCATTCGCTGATGATCTCCTTTTATTTATCACCAACCCACTGTCGGCTCTGCCGCACCTACTGACGCTGTTCGATAAGTTTGGTTTCGTTTCCAACTTCAAAATAAATCTTAGCAAGTCGGAAGCGTTAAATATCAATGTCTCCTCCCGGATCATTCTTAAACTGCAAAATTGCACCCCCTTCAGGTGGCCATCCGGGGCTATAAAATTTCTGGGGGTTATGATTCCTGCTGACCTGAGGGAGCTCTTTAGTCTCAATTATAAAGCCCTTTTTGCTAAGATCCGTAAGCAATTGTTATCCATGAGAATCCCGTTTATGTCGTGGTTTGGTAGGAAGAACTTACTCGCCACTTATATACTTCCGCAGATTACGTACCTGGTGTGTGCTTTACCTATAGAGGTTCCGAAGAGCTACTTCAGGAATTTCAAATCCCTATTCATTTCCTTTTTATGGGGCTCTAAGAGATCCAGACTAGCATACTCCTTCCTGATACAAAAGAAGGAGCAAGGGGGCATCTCCTTACCGGATCTGGAAACTTATTTTATAGCGAACCATTTAGCCCGCTGGACGCAACTGGCAGACGGGGGTAATACCTCTCTGTCTGTGGTTATGGAAAGATCCCTCATGGGACCAGAGATGTTGGGATTGCTATGGGTTCGATCTGCCTCGTACTCCTCAAAGGGATACTTGAGCCCAATCACTAAGGGAACGATGGCGGTGTGCCACACGGCAAAAGCCTTGAATATGTCAAAACAGCTCCTCTCGCCTCTTGCTCCTTTGAGTGTCTTGCCCTCATATTTGGGTAGACCGTCCGATAGAACAGCGGATTTTTGGAGGTGCTTAAATAAGGTACAAGTATCTGAATTGTGGGAACTAGATGGGCCGCCCGACTTGCAATCGGTTTTTAAGGGACGGGATCTGAAGCAACCAAACGCACTACAAATGGCAGATTATACAACTACCATTGGTATGTTCAAAGCTCAATCACCTCCATTAAAAGTAGACCCGACCTGGCTAGAAAATTACATATTATTACCGGCCACCCCGTCTAAAGTTCTGTCTAAATTGTATAAAGGCATTCTATTGGAGACATCTTCGCAAAAACCTCATTTTGTGAGACAATGGGAAAGGGATTTGGGCTTGTCTCTCTCCAAAGAGGAAGTAGGGTTTATATTGAAAGCCGCTCAGGGGTTTTCTAAGTGTGTACGTATACAAGAAAATTCCTACAAGCTGGTAACACGTTGGTACCGAACTCCGGACTTCCTATTTTCTATAGGTTTAGTATCTGATAATTTATGTTGGAGGTGCCGAGAGGGTCCGGGCACCTTCCTTCACATCTGGTGGTCGTGCCCCAAGATATTAAGCTATTGGAGGGGGGTTGAAAAAATAATAAATTCTGTCTGTTCCACAAATATTACACTAACATCAGCACTGATACTACTCTGGTTGCCAATACCTGATTTTACGCCATCTGTACACAGTCTTCCGACCCACATGATCTCTGCTGCTAAATTGCTAGTGCCTACCTTTTGGAGACAGTCTAACCCACCGACGGTGGAGATATGGTTAGATAAAATGCAGCAGATATGTAGATTGGAGGAAATGGCTGCCTGGATAGACCATTCAAGGGAGAGATATCTGAAAATATGGAAACCATGGCTGGTCCGGGAGGTGGGGGGGTCATAAGATAAGATATCCATAAACACTGTCTCCACAACTCAGCATAATTCTGTTATTCACGTCATGTTATGAATTAAGAGACCTTTTAAATTCAAGTCAAGTTGAGTCCTATTTGCATACTTTCAACCATTGTAATTTGGCAATGTGACATAAAGGCGTGACACCGGAGGATGCTACTACCATGTTCTTATTTTCCTGTATTATGTCTTAGCTATTTTGTACTCTTACTGAGATGCATGTCAGTTCAGGGTCTCCTGTGGGTTAGCTTGTATTGTGAGGATGTTGTTTCCTTTGCGATGTCTATCTGACGTCATTTTCAGAGAGTTGTAATGATACCCAAGACCTGTATTCTTGCTTTGTTTTCATTTTGCAAACCCTGATACCTGACTTGTATTGTATCGTATGATGTCTTCCCTTGTATGTTTTGTGTACCAGTTTAATAAAAAGAGATTTTGCAAAAAAAAGAAACTTTCAGAAGAAAACTGGACTGTCTAAAAATATGATAAACCCCTTGAAGAAAACCTTGTGGGGTCTACTTGCGTGAATGAAGTAATTTATGGGGTGATTCTAATCTTTCAGCAGCATTAGGCCCCCCAGAAAACAGTATGCGGCTATAAAATCAAGTGCAGAATTCCTGGACCGAAAAGGCCAAAAAGCCTCCTTTTATGCCAAGCCCAGGCACATGCCCGTGAATAAAGCACACATATTTGGTATCCCCATGCACAGGAGAAGTGGAAGAATGTGAAATACGATGAATTTTGTCCGTGGTCCATTTTGTGTGTGAAAAAGCTAGCATAAACTGACGCATTTGTTAAAAAAAAAAGCTAATTTTATTTTGTTCCATCTTATTCAAGAAACTTTCAGAAGAAAACTGGACTGTCTAAAAATATGATAAACCCCTTGAAGGAAACCTTGTGGGGTCTACTTGTGTGAATGAAGTAATTTATGGGGTGTTTCTAATGTTTCAGCAGCATTACGCCCCCAAGAAAACCGTACGCTGCTATAAAATCAAATGCAGAATTCCTGGACCGAAAAGGCCAAAAAGCCTCCTTTTATGCCAAGCCCTGGCACATGCCCGCACAGTGAATAAAGCACACATATTTGGTATCCCCATGCACGGGAGAAGTGGAAGAATGTGAAAGGAGATGAATTTTGTCCGTGGTCCATACCGTGTGTGAAAAATGCTGGTATAAACTGACGCAATTGCTAAATTCTTGCATTTTTTTTCCAATTTTGCCCACTTTAGAGAAAAAAATAAAAATGATATATACTGACAAATGCCACTAAAACAAAGCCCTATCTGTCCTTTAAAAAGAGTAAAATTCAAAGATGAACTTTATTCACCTGCAGAGTTATAGTCATCTAAAGAAGCGCATAGCAAAATTGTGAAATTTGCTCTGGTCATTTAGCTGTAAAACAGCCTAGTCCTTAACCGGTTAGTATGCGTATATAATACTTGTGGCATTCTATTATACTAGTCCTTCTCAATGAATTAGAATATCATCAAAAAGTTAATTTAGTTCAGTAATTCAATTAAAAAAAGTGAAACTCCTATATTATATAGATTCATTACACACAGAGTGATCTATTTACAGCATTTTTTATTTTCTTTCGTTCATGATTATGGTAACAGTTAATGAAAACCCAAAATTTAGTGGCTCAGAAAATTGGAATATTATATAAGCCCAATTTCAAAAATCTATGAAAAGCTCTCTTTCTTTCTAAAGATCCAACTACTGTTTCTGTCTTTCCTTTTGATTTAGCATTGCTTGCGGATACTGTTATTTGCATGGATGCTCCGGTTAATTTATAAACCGCAGTTGTCTGTCCTGTCGCTCTTTCAAAGGAAGAAGCTTTTAAACCCCTAGAACTCTACTTGCATATCATATTTATGGGAAAGAAAATAAACAACTTCTTGCATTTCATCTATTTAATTTGCGTTTAACTGATTTAAATCTCTTGTGTTTCTCATTGCAGGCGGATCACCTTATATAGCAACGAAAATAAATGAAGCAAAGGACTTACTGCAGTCTAGTGCAAAACAGTGACATACGAGAGATGAATAATTAATTTTTATTAAGCTTGTTGCTGCCAGGAAATATGGCGCACTGCCTTCGCCTGTCTACCTGTTAGCGAGATTTTTTTTCTTTTTTTTTTTTTTCTATAGTCCTTTTTTAAATATGTTATTTATACGGATTCTAAACATGTATATTTGATGAGAGAAACCATCCACAATCCTTTTATTTGAATATAACAAAGTGTGCAATGGTAAAACTACAACCAGATGTCGACATTATTATGGTAACCTAACCAGAATGCTGGTGACATGAATGACCTTCTGTTTTGCATAGCTGTACATTACATTTTTATGTATGGTTTAATTTAGACCTTTCTGCAGAATCTGAATGTTTTTCAGCCTTTTTTTGTGTATGTGCCCAGGCAAATAGACTTTGCTATAACCTTGGCAAGCTCACAAGAGTGGGAGCTGTAGAAACTCCATCACGTTCTATGCTTGGATCCCAGCTGTTCTTATAAGGGGCCATCAGCCGGCTTTGCTATCATCGCTCTCTCTTTGGACCATCGTCTTCATACATTGGATGCAGAGCACGTCCATATAATGTGGAGAAAAAAAATAATTTTAATAAAATGTTGAAGTCACTGCCAGCTTCTCCGTGCAGTCAATGTCTACTGGCTGAATAGAATGGAAAAACTCACAAGCATTCAACACAAACAAATTCAACAGGAGGGGAAGAATCTATTTTGTTTTATTTAAAGTAATATGTCAGAGCTGGCAATTATATAAAATGTAAATTATATGCGTAGCACGTTAGAAATGACATTTTATAGGACTCATCAAGAACCCCCTGAGATTTAATAAGCTGTAAGTTCAAAAGACCAGTTTATATGAGTGAGCAAAAAGACTATGCCCTGCTTCATTATGAATTTTCTGCTCTGGCTGGGAGATGCATAATATTCAAGAACAATTTAATGAACAGGCCTACTGTGTTAATGGAATATGAATTGGTGAGCTACAATACCTTTGTAATGTCGATTGTGTTGTGAGGTCAATCAGCCATGTGATATATTGTGCATGTAATGACCTATAAATGTAAGACTGCAGTAGGGGTTCCCTATAGAAAGCTTTAATTGTTATGTTCCCTGCTATTTTATTCCAATCTTCTAATTTGCTAATTTTTTTTCAATGCAAATGTTTTTCCCATTGTAATTTACCTTTTCCAGTTGTGCTTATTAAAACAAAACTCCTAACACACTGCAGAGACCACTATTTTTAGGGACTGAAGAGTGGCATAACATTTTGCCTGCATAATCCCGGATCTGTCTTACATTTGTATTTATGACCTTAATAAAGTAGTTTTCCTGGACGTTTTAATATTAATGGCCTATCCTTAAAATCCTGATAAACTTTTTTTTAGTCCGTTTCGGTATTGTGCAACGTCTGTGCTGATGGAGCTCAGATACTAAGAGGACTGATAATAAACAATATGGAAAAGTTAAAGGGAGTGTGCCGTCACTTTTTAATCATACCTATGTTGGCGCTCATCCTTCTCTGCTGTAAACCCTCCCCAACACCTACCCTCTGCTCTTGAGTGACTGCTATATTGATCCAAGAGCCGTCAATCGAGTGGAGGGGTTACAGCTGAGAAGACAGACACGTTACATTCATTAGCATATGACGCACGAGGATTAAAAGTTAATTTCCCTAATGTGGCTATCAACATGATTGATGACATAGAGGTATGATTAAGCTTGTCCTCTTTACCTATCTAGTGTTGTGGGGGGAGCCAAAAGGGGTGACAAACTTTCTTTAACCTTTTCGCTGTCAGGGTTTTTTTTTGACGTTTTGAACTTCTGGTAGCCGGGACGATTTTCACACTTTTGACATGTACAAATTAAAAACAAAATTCCCAAATAAAAAGCCATACTAAGCCCCCATACCTGTATATTTTCTGAAAGTATATACCAGGCAAATTGCTAAAATGCCACTCAGTATTTATATACACAAGCAGCGGCATGCAATTTTGTATTTTTTCATAAATAATGCATTTGATGTTGGGAACTAAAAGTGTGACCCAAGAAGAAAATTTAGATGCACCACACATCCTAAAAATAGAAGATGTGCAGAGTTCATACATACACACCTTTTGAAAAGTGAATGCACCCCAATTGCTAAAAGCAGACAACCTGACGATTGCAGTTGTCCACCTTTTTTATATATTTTTTTTAAACTTCAAATTTTTATTAGTTTCCAAATTGATAGAAAATAACATTTCAGAAAATGATACAATACCGCAAAAATGAGGGGTACTCGCAGGAACCCTAAATAAAACATCAATGTATCACTTATATACAACAGTGCATACATAGCAGAAAATAAATAAAGGAAAAAAAAAATAAGACAGTGAAAAACATGTACAACTTTTCAAACAGTGCTCGCGTGTTCACTCTGAAGATACAATATTAATACATCACTACAATTAGCAATACTTGTGCATGTTAAGAACCATGATCCTATAGAAAGTCCTCTAATAAATCCTTATAGACCCCAGACCAATTGATAGTAAACCACTCCAATCTGACTAATGTGATACCTGCAAATTTTTATGTTATCGAATTGCTTATATGAAGAACCTGAGTCGTGTAATATGAAACCCATATATCCCATCTGTTATCAAATGGAGTAAGGGAATGAGATGATTTAACCAACAGTCTTTCCATGTCATGTGCGAATTGTACATGTTGACATAATTCTTTGGTAGTTAGAGGAGAACGGGACTTCCAGGTTCTCGCAATCATGGACCTGGCCGCAAGTATAACATGACCTATCACTGTTCGCACATCTACAGCAAATTCTGACATGCCTATAAAACACAATGCTAATGTAGGTTGTATGTGAACACAGTAACAAACTTTATAAGACCCGCCGTTGCCAGCCAAAACGAGTAAACTAGGGGACAGTCCCACCAAACGTGTCTGTATGTGCCTATCAAGCCGCAGCCTCTCCAGCAATAATGTGGGTAAGTAGGGTTCAGTTTAGAAATATGTGCGGGAGTGAGATACCAGCGCAACATAATCTTAAAGGATGTCACCCAATAACTTGCACTCTTGTATATTCCCTTAAGAACATTGATTTCAGTGTACCATTCTGCCAAATGTATAGTAACATTTAGATCCTGTTCTCAGTTAAGAATATAAGAGGGGTCATTTATCAATTGTGGTTGCACTAACAGTTTATAAAACAATGAAATCCCTCGAAGAGCAGGACTAAGAGATGAAAAGAACTGGTATATAACCGTTGGGAATGTTGGTGAATGAATCGAGGTTTTGTGTAGTGCATGACGGATTTAGAGGAACTTATAAAAGTCTCTTGCAGGAAGGGAATAAGTTTGGGAAATATATTCAAAAGTGCGTAGTGAATCTCCAGAGTATAAAAGTCCAATTGTCTTTACACCTGCAGCATTCCAATTACGGAGATCTAGCTCAGGAATATGTGTTCAAGAATTGTATGTGTAAATCTACAAGAATAGTCTTATCTAATGCGGAGATACATGTACAAAGCAATTTCCATGCAGAAATGGAAGCTGAAATACTTGACAATTTATGAGAAACCGTGTAAAGGGGCGATGATGACATGCAAAATAAGGCATTTAATGGGATCCCCAAATGTGCACGTTCAATGTCCACCCAAAGTTTTTTGTGGGAATTGGTCCACCAAAATGTTGTTTGATCCAAAATAGCTGCCAGGTAATATTTTTTCAAGTCTGGTACTCCCATATCACCTTTAGTCCAGGGTCTAGTCATGGTGCTAAATCTAATTCTAGGTTTCCAACCTGCCCATATGAAGTCTGACAGAATTTTCGGCAATTTTGCAAAATAAGCGTTGGTTACTGCCACAACCACAGTCCAACACACATACAAAATGGAAGGTAAAAGTAACATCTTAACAATTGCCACTCTAGTAACCCAGGTAAATAGTGGTTTATTAAATTTCTGTACAAATTGGGACATCTTATACAACAACGGTATACAGTTACACCCGATAAGATCTTTGCTAGAACTTAAAGAAATACCCAAATAAGTAATACAATTATCTTGCCAAATTAAAGGAAAACTCGCCTCCAATGTGGATTTAGTTAAAGGATCTACTCCTACATTCAGGATTTGAGACTTAGGTTCATTTTATAGTATGATGCATTCCCAAAATGAGTAATTTGTTGGACAGCTGGAAGGGAAGCAATAGGGTCTGTGATAGAAAGTATTACATCATCTGCATATAAGGCTAGTGTGTGTGAGGAGTTGCCTATTGATATACCGTGAACATTACAATTGGTCCTGATATGCTCCGCAAAAGGTTCCATCACTAGGGTGAAGATAATAGGGGATAAGGGGCAACCCTGTCTAGTTCTATTAGTGATATCAAATTTGTCTGACAGAAACCCTGAGGAACATACTCTAGCAGCTGGATGTGAATACAACGCAAGAATAGCAGACTTTATCATACCCTGAAATCCAAACTTGTCCAACATTGCTGACAAATATCCCCAGAAAACCCTATCAAACTCCTTCTCCACATCCAAAGCTAGAAGAAGAGAAGGCGTTCGAGAGGATTCCACTAGCTGAACAAGGTCAATAAACCGGCAGGTACCGTCTGAGGATTGTCTCTGCCACAATCCCAACTTGGTCGGAATTAATTAATTTCGGCAAGATATGCACTAGCCTTCGCGATAAAATCTTAGCATAAAGCTTTAGTTCTGTATTGAGCAGTGATATCGGCCTAAAGTTAGCAGGAGTCGTGGGTTCTTTCCCAGGTTTGGGGAGAGTGATTATAGTAGCCTCCAACATCTCATGCGGAAAGTATCCGTCCACTGCGGCCTTATTAAAACTATCTACCAGAAAAATGTTTGAAGTACGAATTAGAAAACCCATCAGGTCCCGGGAATTTAAAGGGTTGCAATGTGAGAATTGCCTTCTCTACTTCAAGAGTTGTTATGGGAGCTGATACATAATCTAATTGACTCAAGGACGGACAGAGAAGGAAGACTAATGGCTCTTAATGTCATCCTTTATAGGCTAATGTACCAGTGGATCATTCTTTAAATTATAAATAGAGCTATAATATCTTCTAAATTGGTCTGCTATAAGATGTGGATCAGAGATTTTATTGCCTTGACTATCAAGTAGGAACGCAGTACGCGAATTAGGGGAAGTTTGTTTTACCCGTTTAGCTAACAAAGCCCCCGGTTTATTGTTTTGGGCATAAAATTACATCTTAATTTTTTTATAATAGTATTCATGCTTTGCTGCTAGTATGGTCTTCAACTGAATCCTTAGAGATTTCAGTTCTGACCAGGAAAGAAGAAGTCTAACCTTATTTTGAGATTCCAGAGAACGAATTTTCAAAAGCAAAGTATTAGTTTCCTGTATGCGTTTTTTCTTAGCTTGGGCACATGCTTGGATAAGGAGACCTCGCATAAAAGCCTTACGGGCATTTCATAACACGTGGGCTATCTACTGAATGTTTATTGGTAGAGATGTAACTTTCTAAATTATCCCTTAATGTAGTGGCATGATCAGGGTGGGTTAAAATGTGATCATTTAATCACCACTGAGAGGGAGAAGTAAATTGTTCTTGTAAGCTAATTTGAATAGGGGCGTGGTCCGACCAAGTGATATCCCCAATCGCAGAGAAACAAGTTTGAATGAGGGCCAACCTATTAACAAGAATTTTTTTTCTTGAGTATGAGTTGCGAGGAGGGGAGAGAAAATTAACATCTTTTTCACTGCCATGTTGACATCTCCAGATGTTGTAGAAACTGTCTTCTACAATAGAAGCCGCCAAAGAGTCAGTATGTCTACTAGTGGTGGTAGAATCTAGATTCGGGTCAAGTATTGTATTGAAGTCGACAACAATAATCACAAGACCTCTACTAATATTAGAAATTTTTGACATAAGGGAGGACCAAAATCTACAATATCTCCTATGAGGAAAATATACATTGACAAAAGTGTAAGTGACATTATTTATATCACAAACTAGACCTAAATAACGTCCCTGTGGGTCAGACAGTAGATCATGGAACGTAAAAGCCACGGAGTTGCGAATTACAATTAATGCCCCATTTCATTTAGCTGCACAAAACGCCATATATATATGAGACGTCTCAAGTAGTTAGAAAGTTCCGCTGGAGGAATCTCCTCGGGTATACCCGGAACTTTAATATTGTTACGTCTAGACCGGTCTTCAAAGTCAGTAGCTTTAAGTTTAAACCATTTAACCTCCACCTCTAGAACAGTATGAGCATCAACCATTTCATTGTGAGCCACAGAATATTCCTCCATCTTACGCTCCAGATGGTCCGTACGATCACCAATTTAATTTATGTTAAGTTGAAGTTTGCGAACCAAGGAGAAGACGCTATTATTTATACCGTTTTGCAACAATACCAGCATATCGTTCAATGTGTCAACAGTAAGGGTATGTTCACACGCAAACTCAAAAACGTCTTAATATACGGAGCTGTTTTCAAGCGAAAACAGCTCCGGATTTTCAGACGTTTTTGTAGCAACTCGCGTTTTTTGCTGCGTATTTTACAGATGCTTTTGGAGCTGTTTTTCAATGGATTCAATGAAAAACGGCTCCAAAAACGTCCCAAGAAATTACATGCACTTCTTTTGACGCGGCGTCTTTTTACGCGCCGCAGTTTGAAAACGACACGTAAAATTACGCCTTGTGAGAACAGAACACCGTAAATCCCATTGCAAGCAGTGGGCAGAGGTTTGGAGGCGTAATGGTGCCGAATTATGTCTGAAAACACATCGTGTGAACATACTCTAATAGGTGCATCTGAGGAAGGAAAATGCGAAATGTCACACTGATTAAAGAGGCTCTGTCACCACATAAGTGCCCTATCTCCTACATAAGGAGATTGGCGCTATAATGTAGGGGACAGCAGTGTTTTTTATTTAGAAAAACAATCTATTTTTACCACTTTGAGTGATTTTAGCTTTATGCTAATGACTTTCTTAATGCCCATCTGGGCGTGTTTTTACTTTAGACCATGTGGGCGTTGTACAGAGGAGTGTATGATGCTGACCAATCAGCGTCATACACTTCTCTCCATTCATTTCCTCAGCGCATAGTGACACTGCGTTTTATTCACTATGTGCTGTCTTATACTCACACATTCAAGTTACGGACGGGATGTCTACTCACAATCCCGACACTACGCTAACGTTTGTGTGGGACTTACAGCGGGGCAAACCGTAATCTTGCTGTAACCTGTCATTTACAGCGTGATCTCGCGAGATTACGCTTGCTCTGCTGTAAGTACCACAGAAACGTTAGTGAAGTGTCGGGATTGTAAATAGACATCCCGTCCTGGCTGTAAGGAATGTTTATTCACTGTCTAAACACTTCAGTAACGTTAATGTGTCAGTAAAGACAGCACATAGTGATATAGCAGGATCCCTATGTGCTGACTAAATGAATGGAGAGAAGTGTATGACGCTGATTGGTCACTGATTGGTCAGCGTCATACACTCCTCTGTACAATGCCCACTTGGTCTAAAGTAAAAACACGCCCAGTTGGGCATTAAGAAAGTAATTAGCATAAAGCTAAAATCGCTCATAACGTGGTACGCTCCGGCGCTCGTAGGTAAGGGTGCGAACTTCACTGGGGACACACGGCCTGAAGCACTGGAGCCGCTCTGTGCAAGAATGGAGCAAGGAATACTCTAGAATTATGGTGGGTGCTTTCCGGGTAGTCAGGAGAACTGTGGGAGCTCTAACAATGTCGGCAGTCTCTGTCTGCTGTGAGCTGCTATTGGAACCCAGCGATTAGAGGCCATCTTCTTCAGCGGCTAGACTCCGCCCCCAGTTGTCCACCTTTCTGTGACTTTGTGACAAAGAGGAATTATTTTTATTTTTTTTAAATACTTAAAAAATACATTTGCGCCAAACGCAATGTAAAAGAAATTAAATCGTTTTAAGGTGTGAAAAGTTCATATATAACCCAAACATCTACATCAACATGAACTTATGCTCTCAAAAACGCTAAAACATAGGCCGTGCAATATATAGCCATTATCCCCAAATGTTTTAAAAAAATATATATATATATTTATATATATATAACATCTAAATCTTTTGAGCGCGCACAACATATCATGTATAGAAATGCGACTTAATAATTTATACACATAGACACCTTCATTCAACTTCGTATCGAACAGTGACTGAGAAAAAAGTTGCATGAAAATTTAAGGGGAGTACTCATACCCATATATGGGGGAACCTAAACAAAAATAATTTTTATTGATTCCAGAAACTTTTTTTATAGGAAAAAATAGGAATCAATTGTATAATTTATTTTTAAATAGTTTGATTGCTACCTTTGATCAGCTTAAATTGAAAAATGGCTTGAGGGATAATGATCACTTTAGATATTACCAAGTATATCACGCATTTTCAAAAACAGAAAATATATCCATTTTCAAAGTCAGCACACATAAATGCATAGATTTTCTCACTTATTCTAGTACAAGTAAAAAAAATACTTTCACGGTTGTATTAATTTGTTAATAATCCTTTCACGGGGAAAAAATTGGTTCCCAAGCCAACGAGGATGGAATAGAGACATAGGACCTTTAGACGCTACCCAATGGTACAATGTATATAAAAATATCACACATGTTTCTCTTAATAGGGATCATAGTGCAATTTAACATAGTTCATAGGCTATATTATACCCTGAAAGCATTACAGAAAATCAAAGTAAGGGCCTGTTCACATCAGCGTTGGCTTTCCGTTGAGGGGTTCCGTCTGAGTTTCTTAGCTTCCGTTTGCCTCACCATTGCTATCAATGGGGACAGAAACATTGCCTAAACGTTGCCTAACAGAAAGCGCTAATTGTAGTCACTGGAATCACCCATCAGTACACATTTTGCATATTATTTGGAACTGTACAGATATCAGCTCTAATTGGAGTAAAGTATGTCAACACATGGAAAAAGAAGTGAAATATTTATTTTACATACACTATTGAATTAGCTATTCTTAATGCCACCCAAGACAGACTGACCGGAGACTATTAAACAATTAATGTTAAATTTTTCTTGCAAGATTATTGATAGCTAGAAGGTGGGCACTAAGGAAGACTCCATCAATTTAGAAATGGACGATTTTGGTGAATAGGCAGAAGGAAGATGAAAAATTTTTGTATAAGGGTATGTGCACACACACTAATTACGTCCGTAATTGACGGACGTATTTCGGCCGCAAGTCCCGGACCGAACACAGTGCAGGGAGCCGGGCTCCTAGCATCATACTTATGTACGATGCTAGGAGTCCCTGCCTCGCTGCAGGACAACTCTCCCGTACTGAAAACATGATTACAGTACGGGACAGTTGTCCTGCAGCGAGGCAGGGACTCCTAGCATCGTACATAAGTATGACACTAGGAGCCCGGCTCCCTGCAGTGGGTTCGGTCCGGTACTTGCGGCCGAAATACGTCCGTCAATTACGGACGTAATTAGTGTGTGTGCACATACCCTAAAAATAGTTAAAAGAAAGGGCACTGGAAAAAATAGAGTTCATCTTGACAGTGAACTTTAAATAGATAGTTCATATCTATAGATAATTCATATGGGAAATATGGGGGTAGGAGCAGGGGTAAAAATTATTATGTAGGGGCGTGACCTGGACGTGCATGAGAGCAGACGTGTGACCGAGAGCTCCTGATTGCTGAAGCTTACACGGGCTCAACTAAATTTCCAGCCCTGATTGCCTTATTTCTGAGGGTCAGTTCCTATACACCCCAGCGACTGGTCTGACAAAACTGCGGACGGCTGCTGACGATTTCTAGGACACCCAGTTCTGTGGCCTACTTCTACATCCTATCCTGCACTGTGGCGTGGAAGGCTGCCGGAAGTGTAACGAACGCCGTAGCATTGTTTCCCCGCTGAGGTACCGATTGAAACCCGTTGTGGTGACTCTTCTCCCTCCCACATTAGTGCCTGCATTCTGGCTCCTGATATTTGAAAACTTGACACCCTCATAGTTTATTTGTTGACTCACCTCATTTGGAGTACTAGAACCATTTTTTTCTAAGCTTCTTGGAAATAAGACATTACAGGTTTTTTTGGGGATAATTGCCATTTTCCTTTCCATATAGAGAGTGAGACTCACCTTCATACACAGTGTCTGAGAGTGTTTTATTCAAGGGGTCTCCTATTGAAAACTGTTTTAATCTACTTGGAATTGGGAGGGGGAGAAAGATAAAGGGTTACTATTGTACTAAGATATACACTTAATCTTCTAGTATGGGTGGCACCACGAGGAAGAAAGACCCTAAATCTAAACCTACTAAACTCACAGAGGTTTTCAATAATTCACCATCTCAACAGTTGGCAGTTCAGTGACGACTATCTATTCCACCTTCATCTCCAACCCCATCCTCTAGAGCAGACTCCCTGGACATAGACAATGGAGATAACCTGGACTCATATCCTGTATCTGAGTCAACAATCAAAAAACTGTTGGAATTCCCTGAGAGACTCACTGCACTCAGACATAAAACAAATGATAGGTGACCTGAAAACAGATATAATGGCCATAGCTTCACGTACAGATCACATTGAACATAAAATGGAAGCTTTTGCCAAATCGCATAACCTATTGATTGATGCTAACATTGTCAAATAGAGTACTTGTTCTAGAGGATAGGTCGCGAAGAAACAATTTGAGAATTAGGGGTATACCGGAATCGGTTTCTCCTGACTTAGGGTATGTGCACACACACTAATTACGTCCGTAATTGACGGACGTATTTCGGCCGCAAGTAGTGGACCGAACTCAGTGCAGGGAGCCGGGCTTCTAGCATCATACTTATGTACGATGCTAGGAGTCCCTGCCTCGCTGCAGGACAACTGTCACGTACTGAAAACATGATTACAGTACGGGACAGTTGTCCGGCAGCGAGGCAGGGACTCCTAGCATCGTATATAAAGGAGCCCGGCTCCCTGCACTGAGTTCGGTACGGAACTTGCGGCCGAAATACGTCCGTAAATTACGGACGTAATTAGTGTGTGTGCACATACCCTTACTCCTACAATACCTAACAGACCTGATGGTGCTGGTATTGCCCCAAAAGGCTACACTGGATCTCACAGTTGATAGGATTCACCGCATTATAAACTTCGACATATTGCAGCTCATCTTCCAAGAGATACTATATAAACGTATCTACTTTTACCATGTAAAGGAAGAATTCCTTCAAGCACTCAAAATCTCTCCGGCACTCCCAGACAAATTTAAAGATATTGCTCTATACCCGGATTTATCGGCACCCACGTCGTAAAAAATTTCTGCCTGCGACTAAAATCCTACGTGAGAAGGGTATACTTTACAAATGGGGCTTTCCAGTAAAGCTTATAATTTCCAGAAATGGAAATTATCATGTTTGCACGTCCCCAGATGCAGCCAAAGATTTGCTCCTTGACTGGGGCTTTCTTCAGTCGACAGTCCTCCTCGTAGGAATGAAACTCGTCCAGAAATGATCACTCCACTTTGGAAGGAAAAAGTCATGAAACATAGAACAGGGGACTGACTTTTGCTACATGACTAAGTTGTACCTGACAGTGCTTTGGGTCAGTTAGGACTTTCCGCAGTCACTTGATTGTCCACTGAATCCACATATCTGTGGGTTGATGAGTTTGTATAACTTTGGGACCCACCTCTTTTCCCTGAAAGAGGGATACAAAGCGATACTTTTCTTTGGCTGATTACCATGTTTACACTCATTTGCACTGTACCTGTTTGTTTTGTTTTTTTGACAGCCTCGAATCAGCAGAGAATCTTGGATTTTCTGATGGGCCTTAACCCCTGCCCTCTTTGGCCACTTTTGATCTTTCTGACAGAGCCTCATTTTTCAAATCTGCCATGCTTAACTTTATGTGGTAATAACCTCGGAATGCTTTTACCTATCCAAGTGATTCTGATATTGTTTTCTCGTGACACATTGGATTTTATGTTACTGGCAAAATTTGCTCGATACGTTCAGTATTTAATTGTGAAAAACACCAAAATTTAGCGAAACATTGCAAGAATTAGCATTTTTCTAAACTAAATGTATCTGCTTGTAAGACAGGCAGTTATACCACGCAAAATCATTGCTAATTAACAGGGGCGTAACTAGGAAAGACTGGGCCCGATAGCAAACTTTTGACTAGGCCCCCTCCCTCCCCTGGGTGCCAGACAAACCCCCCTTGTAGATAGTGCCTCCCTGTATATTCCGCCACACAGCGCCCCCCTGTAGATAGCACCATACAGCCCCCATGTAGATAGAGCTATACAGCCCCCTCCCTGTATAAAGCGCCATACAGTCCCCCTGTAGATAGCATCATACTGCCCCCTCCCTGTCAAGGGTGTAGCTAAAGGCTCATAGGCCCCGATACAAAAGTCCTTCTTGGGCCCCACCCCCCAACTTCTCATGACCGACGGCCCGCAGCTGCATCGCTTAGTCTCCTAAGTGACCCAACGATGCAGCACTAGCAGCCAGGGGCGTCACTAAGGTCTTGAAACCTCAGGGGCAATGGCCCCAAAACATATCCCCCCATAAATGTGTGTGTGTGTGTGTGTGTGTGTGTATATATACGACCCTATAGCTATGGATAGGATTAGATACAATGGCTCAGCAGACAGTACCACACATGATATGATTAGATATAGGACTCAGCTCACTGACATTGCGTCTCCAGCACTGGACCAGGAAATTTAAGATAATAATTGCTTTGCTTTTTTATGTGTTACAAATGTTGTCTTTTTTTTTTTTTACACCTTTGGTTGTTGAACTACTTCGGATTCAAGTACAACGTCATTGACGGAGTTTTTTTATTATCAATAAAATGGTTTATATGGGTTGTGTGGTGTTTTTTTTTTATTTCAATAAAATATTTTTTTATGTCCTTATTTTTTGACACTTTATTACTACCACCTTACTAATGGCCGCTGGCTGATTGACAGTGTCTGTTACTAAGGCGGGGCTTAATGTTAGACGTGCAGAGGCTAACACTAACCCCGTCTGCCACCAGGTGTGTCGGGAAGAGCCGGGTATGATTCAGCACCCGACCATCGGTAGCAGTGGTCGGGCACTGGGCCGGCAGCAGGCTGGTATTATTAGGCTGGGAAAGGCCAACAACAGTGGTCCTTCCCACCCTGGTAATTCTAGCCTGCTGCTGCTGTGTTATATGTGGCTGGTTATGAAAAATTAGGGGGGGGGGACACATTTTTTTTTTCCATTTAAGAAAAAAATATGATGTGGGGTCCCCCCCCATTTTTCATACCAAGCCAGATACAACACAGCAGTAGGCTATCATTACCAGGGTGGAAAGGACCACTGTTGTTGGCCTTTCCCAGCCTAAAAATACCAGCCAGCGGCTCTTCCTGGCACCCCTGGTGGTAATAATGGGGGTTAGTTTTAGCCTCTGCATCGGCTAACACTAAGCCCCTCCTTAGTAATGAATGCTGTCAATCAGCCAGCGCCAGGTGCGTAACTAGGAAAGACTGGGCCCCATAGCAAACTTTTGACTGGGGCCCCCCCCCTCCCCTGGGTGTCACACAACCCCCCCCTCCTTGTAGATAGTGCCTTTTTTACAGCCCCCCCTGTAGATAACGCCATACAGCCCCCCTGTAGATAACGCCATACAGCCCCCCTGTAGATAACGCCATACAGCCCCCCTGTAGATAGCGCCATACAGCCCCACCTGTAGATAGCGCCATACAGTCCCCCTGTAGATAACGCCATACAGCCCCCCCTGTAGATAGCGACATACAGCCCCCCCTGTAGATAACGCCATACAGCCCCCTTTGTAGATATCTACAGGGGGGACTTTTTGGCGTTATCTACAGGGGGGCTGTATGGCGTTATCTGCAGAGGGGGCTGTATGGCGTCATCTACAGAGGGGGCTGTATGGCGTCATCTACAGAGGGGGCTGTATGGCGTTACCTACGGGGGGGCTATATGGCGTTACCTACAGGGGGGGCTGTATGGCGTTACCTACAGGGGAGACTGTATGGCGTTATCTACAGGGGGGACTGTATGGCGCTAATGCCATAAGTCCCCCCTGTAGGGTACGCCATACAGCCCCCCCTGTAGGGTACGCCATACAGCCCCCCCCTGTAGGGTACGCCATACAGCTCCCCCTGTAGGGTACGCCATATAGCCCCCCCTGTAGGGAACGCCATACAGCCTCCCCCTGTAGGGAACGCCATACAGCCCCCCCCTGCAGGGTACACCATACAGCCCCCCCCTGTAGGTTACGCCATACAGCAACCCCCCAAAAAAATGCCACCCACAGTGTGTGCTACAAATAACATGCATCCCCTATCCACAGGATAGGGGATACATGTGTGATCGCTGGCATTGATAGGGAGAACAGGGGACTGAAAGTCCCCCAAGTTCTCCATGACTAACCTCTGACTTCCGGGGTCTGCGCAGCTCAATAAAAATGAAAGGAGAGCGGGTCACGCAGGCGCACAAGCGCGCCCGGCGCTCCATTCATTTCTACGGAGCTGCCGACACAGACCCCGGAAGTCCGAGGTTTGTGATGGAGAACTTCAGGGGACTTTCAGTCCCCCGTTCTCCTTATCGCTGCCAGCGATCACACATGTATCCCCTGTCCTGTGGATATCCTGTGGAGAGGGGATACATGTCTTTTGTTTAATGGCAGAGCGGGGAGATACCTCCCTGCTCTGCCGTAGTCTTCAGTGACTTCCCGCTGTAGCAGCCATAGCGGCTGCTAGCGGAGCCTCCGGCCATGGTGGGGGCCCGTTCCGGCGGGCGACACAGGCCCCCTCATGCCACGGGCCCCGTAGCAGCCGCTACGGCTGCTACGGCGGTAGTTACGCCACTGGCCAGCGCCCATTACTAAAGAGGTAGAAATAAAGTTTAAAAAAAATACAAAGATATAGAAAAAAATATTTTATTGAAATAAAAAAAAAACATGCAACCCTCGTTAACCATTTTATTTAAAATAAAAAAAAGTCGTTATCGAAGTAGCCCTCAAATCCGACATAGTCCAACAACCGAATCTGTAAAAAAATCACAAACACAAAAAAAAAACATTAGTAACACATGTGGTGGGCTTAGATACAGGGCCCATGTGTGATACGGTCTGTTGGACCCTGTACCTAAGCCTACCATGTGGTAGGCTTAGATACAGGACCCCAGCAGACAGTAACGTTTTACTTACCCTTATCTTCGGCTCTGGGCACAGCAAAGGTCCTGACGCCATCCAGCATCGCGACGTTGTGCGCGGTGCACAGCGCACAACGACGTCATGATGCGAAAAAGACGTCAGGACCTAAGCTGCGCTCAGGAACAAGGAGGGTAAGTATATTGTTACTATACTAACAGGGGCCCTATTAAACTATTAACAAACATAGATTTAATGTTAGGAGTGGCTTCATGAAACATAGTGTATCTCGCCATTGTGCCACTGAACACAATTGCAATTTTGACACCATTACTGTTACCCCCATTGAGAAAATACCTATAGACATATCTAATAGGTTCATTAGACTGAAGCAAAGGGAAAACTTTTGGATATATTAATTGGGGACATTGTATCCAAATGGTCTCAATGACATTACAGAGTCTGCACTGGACTAACGACACTATATATTTATTTATTTATTTGTTTATTTACTCATTTTCATTTCTGTTCCATGTACTATGAGTGTTGTGCATATTATTATTGCTAACATCATTATCCCTCTTTTTTCTTCCAAAAAATAAAAAAATTAACAATTTTTTTTCTTCCAAATGTTCATATTTGAAATGTTGATAATGTATATATATATTTTCCAATCTATCGTTTTTGCAGTTAGCTTACCCTCTGTTAATTTATTTCACTTTATATTGTCCATATGGCATTTTTCAATTTACTTATGACACCCCCATTCTGAACAATTATCCGATTAATCATGGTAAGATTCTACTTGCCTATACGTCTTTGTCCTGTCACTTTTGCTTCAATCATTCAGCGCTGGGAGATAGTGCGTTCTATTTTTGATTTGAACCGTCCCGGCCACCGTAGCTGCTAGCGGTCATTATGACCACATTTTCTGATCTGTCTGATCTATTATCTATTTGTCTAAAACCATATATTTACGGTCTTTAAAATACAAATTTAAGTTATTGTGGCTCCGGCTATACCTCCCCTTTCGTCCGGCTCTTCGAGCATACTATTTGCGGTTTGCGTTCCATTATGCGTTCCACTAGTTCATTTACCTCTTCTGCCATCGTATTGTTTATGATCTCCTTGACAACGCCCGATGTTTTCCTTTGCATGGACTATATCACCGCTCTACGCGTATGTTTCTTTTCTTTCTTTCAATATTTCATCTATTCCTGATACCGTGTTATTATATAGTTCTATTATGTAATACTTGAATTCTTTGTGCACACAGTTAGTTTTTATTGTATTAACGATGTGAAAAAATCTTTTTACTCCGGTTTTTACTGTTCTAATTCCACTATATATTAACTATCCATCGTTTTAGATCATGTTAGCCACTTATTAGAGACTATTCTATTCTATTTATTAAGTTGTTTTAAACTATTTATCAATGTGATGCTGTTGAACTCTGACCTGCTGTTTTGGCGTTTTTTTTGACCAGGAGGCTGGTCTGAATTGGCCCAATTAGGTTGTCATCAATTTTGTGTGTGTGTGTATATATATGTGCCTATTTACTGTCCTTGTGACATGCCTGATGAAGACGCCGGTACGGCGTCGAAACGCGTAGCATCCTTTGTATCATTTACATTAAATTATCATCCAACCTACTCAGCAGCGCCGTTTCATCCAATTTTTTATAATTTTATTACTACTGTTTGGCATCTCCATGGGAGTTTTGCGTTGGGATTGGCAGCAGCTTCGTATTGCAATTACATGCCAGTAATTTGCAGCCTCTAAGGTAAGCATTTATGTGCATTTTTGCTCATTTTTTACGCATTGATCCACACAATTGGCGCCGTGTCCTTTTTTGCTTTGTTTCAGTATTGACAATAGGAGGCAGACAAAAATTTTCCCGCGGCGCTCAATGACCGCGGCTGAAAAACGCAGCAAAAAATGCGGCAAAACGGCGTGCATGCAGGTGAAAATCTTTTCTGCCTGCAAAAAAACTCAGTTTGAACACGGCCTTAAGGCTTCAGTATAGGTGTTGGGGAGTTCACACTGAGGTTTATGGCATGCTTTTTGACGCCGAAACCATGTTGGAAACCGCGGCAAAAAACGTCAAAGCGCTTCCCATTGATTTCAATGGGAGGCAAAGGTGTTTTTTTCTTGCTTGCGTTAAAAAGAAGCGTAATGCCCTTTCTTCGGGCGTTTCTGTCTCTGACCTCCCATTGACATCAATGTCAGGCAGAAAATGCGTTTTTCTCTGCGTTTTTCACCCCTCAAAGTATTCAAAACAGCATTTAGAAAGTTTCTTAACCCTTTAGACGTTTCACAAGAATTAAAGCAAAGTAGAGGTGAAATTTACAAAGTTTATTTTTCTTTGCAGAAATACATTTTTAATCCATTTTTTTTTGTAACACAGAAAGTTTTACCAGAGAAATGCAACTCAATATTTATTGCCCAGATTCTGCAGTTTTATAAAGTATCCCACATGTGGCCCTAGTGTGGTAATAGACTGAAGCACAGACCTCAGAGGCAAAGGAGCACCTAGAGCAGGGGTCGGGAACCTATGGCTCGCGAGCCAGATATGGCTCTTTTGATGGCCGTATCTGGCTCGCAGACAGGGCTCCTACCTGTCTATGGGAAGGATGCATGCACCGCGCTCCATCAGCCCGTGCACCGCGCTCCATCAGGCCGCGGTGCACGCTGATATTGGTAGTTCTTTGATGGCCTGATAAGCATTGGCGGCAGTGGTGAGCGGCAGGGAGCATGGACTACATTTCCCATAACTCCCTGCATAGCCGCGCCGTCTGCAAGCACGCACCTGCGTCCCCTAGAATGCCAGCTTCCAGTCATGCGCAGGAAAAAGAAGAAGCCAGACTGCTGGACTGATGTCATGCATCGCAAGCTCACAATGTAAGTTATTTATTTAATTTTTTTACTGCTAATTACCATTGTTTCAGTCCAGTTGTGGCTTTATACAGCAGGGAGGAGCATTCCTTGCTGTACTAAGTGAACATTGGAGCGATTGATCTGTCAATGGCCCTTTAAACATATTGTACGGCTCTCGCGGAATTATATTTCAAAATATGTGGCGTTTACGGCTCTCTTAGCCAAAAAGGTTCCTGACCCCTGACCTAGAGGATTTGGGGGGCTTCTTTTTATTAGAATATATTATAGGCACCATGTCAGGTTTGAAGGGCTCTTGCAGTGCCAAAACAGTGGAAATTCCCCAAAAGTGACCCCGTTTGGGAAGCTACACACCTCAAGGAAATTATCTAGGGGTATATTGAGCATTTTCACACAGCAGTTTTTTTGCAGAAATTATTGGAAGTAGCCCGTGAAAATGAAAATCTATATTTTTTCCACTAAAACGTAGGTTTAGCTAATTTTTTTTTCATTCCCACAAGGACTAAAGAAGAAAAAGCACCACAACATTTGTAGAGCAGTTTCTCCTGGGTAAAGCAGTACCCAACATGTGGTCATAAACGGCTGTTTGGACACACGGCAGGGCTCAGAATGGAAAGAGCACCATTTGGAGTACAAATTTAACTTGAATGGTTTGCGAAGACCATGTCACATTTGCAAAGCCCCTGAGTAGCCAAAACAGTGGAAACCCCCCAAAAGTGACTCCATTTTGGAAACTACACCCCTCAAGGAATTTATCTAGGGGTATAGTGAGCATTTAAAAAAAAATGATTGAATTAAAAATCCATGGATGTGTGATAAACTTTGAGGCACTCCTTTATACAAAGGCCAGGTTTGTCGAGGCAGGTGTCGCACTGATAAATGTAGTATTTTCTTCTCCCCCTTTTGTAACACTACACCTTTTTTGGGTCCTCCCCTTTTTACCAGTGGAGGGGATTTCGCCAGGAAAGTGTTGCCCTGGTACAATACGTGGACCATCGCTTCTAGAAGTACTTGGGGCCCTCCCCTTACTGGTTCCCAAATGCAAGGGCCTTGATCACCGCCTCTTGAAACTGAAGGAATATCCCTGTCTGGCCTGCACATTGGTATAGCACGTAAGCGTTATACAATACCATCTGTACCATGTGCACGGCCAGCTTTTTGTACCACACCTTTGTTTTCCGCATGGCACCGTACGGCTTCAGTACTTGATCAGAGAGATCAACCCCTACCATGCACTTATTGTAGCCGAGGATGCAATCTGGCTTTGGGGTCATTGCAGTGCTACCTCGGACAGGGACATGGGTGCTGCCGATACCGTGTACTGTGGTTAACATAAGGTTGTCCCTCTTGTCCTTATACTTGACCAGCAACATGTTCTCGCTATGTAGTGCCCTGCTTTCTCCCTTAGGGGTTGCCCAATCAGAGTTTTAGTGAGGCCTCTCTGGTTTTTGCGCAAGGTGCCACATGCTGCAGTACTTCTGGTGGAAAGGCATTTAAATAGTGGGATGCTGGTATAGAAGTTATCCACGTAAAGGTGATAACCCTGGTCCAGCAGTGGGTGCACCAAATCCCACACTAGTTTTGCACTAACTCCCAGGACAGGGGGGCATTCTGGAGGTTCTATCCTGGTGTCTTTCCCTTCATAAACCCTAAACCTGTAGGTGTACCCTGTGATTCCCTCACACAGCTTGTACATTTTAATTCCATACCTCACCCTCTTGCTTGGCAGGTATTGGCAGAATTTTAGTCTACCCTTTAAATGTACAAGGGACTCGTCTATTGCAATGTTCTTTTCGTGGGTGTAAGCTTCTTGAAATTTGGTGCAGAAATAATGATTGGCCTGATTTTGTGGTCATATGTGGGTTCATCATTATAATGGAAAATATTCAGAATGATTTAAAAACGTGTCCGGGTCATTGCCATGCAGTATAATGGGGTGTTGTATAAAATGTCTGCATTCCAGTATTGCCTAATCTCTGGCTTTTTTTTTACTAAGCCCATATATAGGACAAGGCCCTAAAATGTTATCATCTCCGCTGCCTCTATAGGGGTCGACCTAGCAAATGATGACGTGGGGTTTTGGGCTAAAAATTGCTGGAAGTATAAATTTGTCTGGGCCACGATTAAATTAACAAAATTCTAAGAGAAAAAGTGCTTGAAATAGTCAATTTCTGTGAGGCCTACAGTCTCAAATCGAATTCTTGAGCTGCCTATGAAATCTTGAGTGTGAGGCTCATAATTATCAGGGGGTGGGTCCCACATGGTGTCACTCATTTGGGGGGTTGCTTTAGCAGATGTCCTGGGGCGACTTTGCAGGGGTTCCTCATCACTGGATGAGGAGGATGATGAGGAGGAGGAAGTCAAGAGGAATGGGGCTCTTTCCTCTGCTCCTTCGATGGCCGATTTAGTGTCAGAGGCGAGGATGGCGTATGCCTCTTCGGCTGAATAGACCCTTTGGGATGATTGGGAAATTTTTTATTAGGGGGGTATTTAGTGCTTCAACACGTGTAATACTGAATTTATTTTTATAGAGGGTGGTTGTGTGTTGTGCTTTTACACGTGTATATGAAATTTATAGGAAAAAAAAAAGGAAGTGGTGAAAAAGAAGAAAGGAATAAGAAATTATTATTTATTGAACGTCCAATATAGAAATGTAAAAAAAATTGAGCTACAACTGTGTTACTACACTATAAAAAAAAATTAGTGACCGAACTTCAGTTAAAAAAACCTGAATGTATGTCACTAAACAGACGCTAACTATAAGCTGTAAATGTATTCCAAAACTGTATAAAAAATATATAGCTATAACTTCTGCTATATATTTTTTTTACAAAACGGACGTCAGTAAACGTCCGCTACTCTACCGCTGCTCTTTTTTTTTTTTACAGTTTTATAAAAACAAATTACCACTGAGGCTGATTATAGACTCAGCACTCAGTGGCCGCAGAGCGCACGCAAAAAAAAGGAGCAGTAAAAAAAAGGTGCAGTAAAAAAAAGGCCAAAAATGTAAATAAAGTCTGGGTTTTGCGAATGCCAGGAGAACGTTACCTGCCTGACTGCACTGTGCCAACTTTTAAAGTTTGGTAAAGGAGGGATAATGTTATGGGGTTGTTTTTCAGGAGTGGCCTAGGCCCCATAGCTCTAGTGAAGGGAAATCTTAATGCTTCAGCATACCATGACATTGGATAATTGTATGCTTCCAACTTTGTGGAAACAGTTTGGGAAATCCATTTTCTGTTCCAGCATAACTGTATCCCAGTGCACAAAGCAAGGTCCATAAAGGCTTGGTTGGGTGAGTTTGGTGTGGAAGAACTTGACTGGCCCGTACACAGACCTGAACTGAACCCTATCGAACAACTTTGGAATTAAATAGAATGTAGATTGTGAGCCAGGCCCTCTCGTCCAACATCAGTGTCTGACCTCACAAATGTTCTTCTGGGTGAAAGGGCAAAAATTCCCACAGACACACTCCAAAATCCTGTAGAAATCCTTCCCAGAAAAGTGGAAGCTGTTTTAGCTGCAAAGGCTTCAACTACATATTAATGCCTATGGATTTAGAATGGGATGTCATGAAAGCTCCTGTAGGTGTAATGTGTACGTGCCCCAATACTTTTGCCCATATATTACTCATTAGCATAGGAAAAACTGAAAATTAGAGAGAGAACCTGCGGAGGGGAAATCTGCTAAAAAAAAAAAATGCAGAATACAAGTCATATAATGGCCAGAATTTGTATTATTTCTCATGTAAACAGATATGATAGCTTATTCACCTGAAACGTAGGGTACGCTTTAATGATCTTTTTTTATTTTTCAGTAAAACTGTAGTAGGTTCAATCTTGCAAAGATGCAGCTGTTTCTTCATGAATATGGTTTTCACATTCCCTTTGTCCCAAAACAGAAATAGATAAAAAAATTTAGGATGCGTAATTAGATTCCAGATTCCAAAACGTGCAAAGATGTGTCAACTTTGATACATTTTATTACTTACATTATACTCAATAGGGCTCAATTTGAAATTCAACAGAACTACTTCCAATATACATTTAATCATTAAAAGGCTAACAAGATTGCCTCATTAGATGTGAAGATGCCTGCATAGCACAAAAAATAGAATGATTAATATTCAACCTAATTTATTACCTACCAGATTGTTTCATTAGCCTGTTTAAGCCACCCAATCAGCATACCTTTCTTATTGTCAATGCAAATTGTATAATTGTATCTGAAAATGTAGTTATATATTTGTAGATTTGCAACCAATGGTGAATACTCGGTGTGATGATAAATGAATAAGAACGACTTGGAGATTACTCATAATAATAAATTAGCAGTTTCCTTTATTTTCTCCAAGTTCGCATTGCAATTTTTCCAGCAGAATCAATATGATAAAACAGCTGAATGACACAGAGAAACTAAATGCTGGTGGAAAGAGTATTAAGCAAACATTTGACAGTGATCTACAAGTTATAAGAGTTCAAAACAACTTTCCAAGATTTGTTGAGTCTGTCTCGGATTCATGGCAGCGTCCTGAAGCGCCACACATCTTACCTGATAGATGAGATGAATCATAGATCACTTCTCCCTGACAGAACTCTCCAGTGATATCTGTAGACAGTGGCACAAGAAGACATAGCTACATTTAAGTAGATACTGATTTGTTGCCAAATTGTAAGTTCCTGACAGTGGAGTAAAGCGGCCATAAAGGAGATAAGTTTGTTGTATATGGTTCATTTGTAAGACCACGGCTTTAGCAGTATGAACTCTGTAGGCACTATTATTTGGCAAACATAATTTTATGGGTAATTTCATGTAGTAGACACAATAGGATAGCACAATATGAGGATATTACTTGGTTGGCACTGCTATTTGGCCTATAGTACTGTGGCACTGCAGTGGACAATGCCAGCAAGGTGGCTTTTGTCACGGCGCGGAGTGTGGACCCACTGGGCCGTACCGCATAGCAGGATAGCAGCTGGCCAAACAGGTATAATGCAATGTCTATAGTCCAGAGTACCTGAGGTAATGTAGACAGCAGCGGTGGATACAGGCTAAGATGAAGCTCCGACAGCAGACAGACACCCGGCGGAGTGCGGCACAATAGATGCAGCGGAAGGCATGACACGACTCCAACTCTTGAAGGTACAGAGGCACGGTAGCACGGGATACAGGGTACAGGCAGCAGGAACAGGTAACACTGGGAACAGGAAAACACTAGGAAACCATATTTTGCAAGGACAAACTTAAGATAACACAACAATGCTCAGGCAAGGATCGAGAGGGCAGAGTCCCTTTTATAGTCCAGAAGCATTGTGGGCTAATTGCAGTATTCTGCAACTGTGTGCGTACTGGCACTTTAAGGCCATGCACGCACGGCACGCGCGCCCTGCTGGAGACCGTGTCCGGACCAGGAAGTGAGTGCCGGCGTCTCCCAGTAGGGAGATGCTGCCGGGCACTCGCTCGTCCATGGCCTCGGCCGTCAGAGGGTGAGTCAGGGCAACGGTCCGCGGCTATAGACGTTACCGTTTTATTGCATAGGGACAGAGTTTGGCCTTGCTGTGAGAATTATTATTTGTATCACTTCAGGGGCATTATTAGGCCTGGGTTCACAGAGAACACAATGTTTTCTTAAAATTGTTATCCACGATTGGTTTTGGATACGTGAGTAATAAGGAATGGAGAATACATCTAAAAATGTTGCTGCAACATCTACTGAATGGCACCTAGTATTTATTGTAGATCCCAAAAGGTAGTTAACTGGTGACACATAGTCTAAAGCTTGTTGTATATATTCAGAACAACTGGTGAATAGTCAGCAGTGGATTAATAAATGTAGAGTTCCAAGGCGTGTATGGCAGTTCATTGGTGTATTTACATTGGTATATTAATATCCCTATAGGATCTCTTCACTCACAGACTTTCAACTTGATCCCTCTTTGATACTTGGTTTGAGAATGAGGATTTATTATCTCTAATGGGCGAATTATGCACGGCCGTGGGAAGAGGGGAGGTGAAAATACAGGAATATCCACTTCACTCATGAGAGACAAGAGAGCAGGGAGGGAGAAGTAAAAAAAAAGTTTTGTACATTTCTAGGAACACAAAGGTAGGGAGTGGTGCATTACTAGTATAACTTCAAAAGATCAGTGGAAGTAATCTAGTTATGGACATTACATACATAGCTCTATAGACCACTATTAGGGTATGTGCACACACATAATCAAAAATGTCTAAAAATAGCTGTTTTCAAGGGAAAATAGCTCCTCATTTCAGACGTTTTTTATTCAAAGTCGACTTTTTCCCATAGGTGTTCAATGAAGTTGAGGTCAGGGCCAATCAAGTTCTTCCACCTAAAACTGCCTTTATGGACCTTGCTTTGTACACTGCGGTACAGTCATGCTGGAACGGAAAAGGGCCTTCCACAGTGTTCCCACAAAGTGCCAAAACGGCCGCGTAATAAACGCCCCATCGGAACAGAACCCAGTTTTTCCCATTGAAATCAATGGGCAGATGTTTGGAGGCAATCTGCTTCCGATTTTTCTGCTTATTTTCGGGCGTTTACGGCCCGAAAAACTGCCGAAAATAAGCCGTGTGAACATACCCTTACTAGCAGGGCATACCAGTGTAAAATGAAAATGGTGCTGACAGAAATAAGGAGGTTCGGTAGCTCTTATCGATGCTGTTTAATTGAGCTTTTCTTTGCTTTGCCTAGTCTATGCCTCCATAGGGGTTGCCTGCTGTGGACAATCCCTACTTGTTAGAAAGGTTCTTTGGCAATAAACTGATTACATAGTGGCCGTCTGCCTGGACCTCTAGCGATCAGTTGTAATCTGTGTGAAAACCACGGGGCAAACTATATAATGCAGGACATGTCCTCCAGAGCTCGAGACACTTTTTGTTAGCCCTCTCCAACCTAGCCAAGAGAGTGAATAGAAGATCCCCTCTAATAACTGAGATATTACTAATAGAAATATGAAAAAGTGTTTTCAAAACTGCACAACCCCTTTAAAGCCATGGCATATGGGTATCGCTCACCTATTTATTTTCTTTAGTCTTGGCTACATTTCAGCTCTGCATAGTGACTGCGGCTGAGGGGTTGTTTAGATGTGTGTACTACAGTACTACAGAAGCCTTTTATTTAGCACCAAAAAAGGATCGGATACAATAATGGGAATCAAGATTTACTCAAAAAACCCTACATAACTGTTTCACATGGGGTCATAATGCAAACATCTGAAGTGTACTCTTAGATGTGTTGTATAAATTATGAAAGCTACTGTCTGCGTTTGGCCTCATGCACTTGACCGTAGCCATGTGCACGGCCGTGATTTTCGGGTCGGCCGGCAGCGGACTGTCAGCCGCAAGCCGTCTGCAAATCGCGGGCCATGCACATGGCCGCGGCCATTATTTTCAATGAGCCTGGACCGCAGAACACGGCCGTAATAAGATTTGCCCGTTCTTTCTGCGGTCCGGGCTCCTGGGCCATGCACGGACAGTGAAAACCCCGGTCGTGTGCATGGCCCCACAGGAATGAATGGGGCCGCAATTCTCCCGTGGATTTTCAGGGGAATTGCGGCCGCAAAAGCACGTTCGTGTGCATGGGGCCTTAATGTCATGGCGAGCTAATTTCCATTATAAGCTAACTATTCCACCAGTGAGAAGACACGTTTTATCAGGCAAATGCTAAACTAAAGCAAATGCGCCTCGTAAGAGGGATTCTCGAGTTCAGCTTTAGACCTCATTCAGACTTGCATATTTGGTCAGTATTTTGCATCAGTATTTGTAAGTGAAAACCAGGAGTGAGGCCAAAATACGTAAGGAATGTAAATATTTCCATTATACTTTTTCTCTGATTATGTTCCACTCCTGGTTTTGGCTTACAAACACTGATGCAAAATAATAAACAAAATATGAAAGTGTTCACACAGAGTTTTTTGACGCAGGAACCGCGCCGCAAAACTCGTAAAAAACGGCCCGAAAATGCCTCCCTTGATTTCAATGGGAGGCGGAGGCGTCTTTTTCCCGCGAGCGGTAAAACCGTCTCGTGGGAGAAAGAAGGGACATGCCCTATCTTCGGGCGTTTACGCCTCTGACCTCCCATTGACTTCAATGGCAGGCAGAGAAAGCGTATTTCTCTGCATTTCATGCCCGCGGCGCTCAATGGCCGCGGGTGAAAAACGCAGTGAATAACGGCGTGCAGGGAGGAAAATCTGCCTCAAACTTCCAAACTGAATTTTGAGGCAGAAATTCCGCCTGCAAAAAGCATAGCCTAAGGCCGGGTTCACACTGAGTTTTTTGCAGGCGGAAAATCTGCCTCAAAATTCCGTTTGAAGGTATGAGGCAGATTTTCCTCTGCCTGCACGCCGATTTTCGCAGCGTTTTTTGCCCGCGGCCATTGAGCGCCGCGGGCATAAAACGCAGTGAGATATGCTTTCTCTGCCTCCCATTGATGTCAATGGGAGGTCAGAGGCGTAAACGCCCGAACATAGGGCATGTCCCTTCTTTTTACAGTGAGACGGTTTTTCGGTCAATCAATGGGAGGCATTTTCAGCCATTTTTTGCCGGGTTTTCCAACGCGGCTTTCGTGTAAAAAAACTTTTTTGGAGGTTAGATAAACATGGCTGCTTTCTTCCAGAAGCCATGCTACTCTCGTCCAAGAGTGGTATCTGGTATAACAGTCCCATTGAAGTGAATATGACTAAACCGCAATACCAGGTACAACCCATGGGTAAGAGTGGCACTGTTTTTCTAGCCTCAGACAACTTTTTAGGACCTGGTAAATTCAGATATAATAATCTGGAAAGTGCTTAACAGTGCTTGATAAAATGGTTAAAGTACTTGATAAAATCGATACATACATAAAGATTTGGGTGATTCATCATGTGAACAGAAATGGAGTGATACTCCTACTCAGTGAGAGCTTATAGGTCATCACTTTGTATTAACAGTCCTTTAGCCATTGTTAAATGATGATGAATATAAAATATACAAAAATAATGATAAAAATTTTATCGGTTAAAAGAAGTGGCATGTTACAAAGGTATGACCAGCTCACAGAAGAAGCTTCAGCAGGCTTGTCGGTATATTCAGTAAGAAAAATGAGTCCAGCACCTGGATCGCCTATTTAAAACGTAGCATTTAATATCTGTTCACTGCTTAGACAATTCTGACCTTGTGATCATCACATCATACATAGCATGCAGTGACTAAGGACTACAAGGTCAGAAACACTTTAGTTGTATACATATCGAGGTCAATAAGGGTATGTGCACACGAGAAGTGCCTTTTACGTCTGAAATTACAGACTGTTTTCAGGAGAAAACAGCTCCGTCGTTTCAGACATAGTTGCTCGTCCTCGCATTTTGCGAGGCGTCTTTGATGGCCGTATATTTGAGCTGTTCTTCATTGAATTCAATGAAAAACGGCTCAATTTACGTCCAAAGAAGTGTCCTGCACTTCTTTGACGAGGCTGTATTTTTACACGTCGTCGTTTGACAGCTGTCAAACAACGACGCGTAAATGACAGGTTGTCGGCACAGTACGTCGACAAACCCATTCAAATGAACGGGCAGATGTTTGCCGACGTATTGTAGCCGTATTTTCAGGTGTAAATCGAGGCATAATACGCCTCGTTAAGGGCATGCCCACACGTGGCGGATTTCCTCCGCAACTGTCCGCATCAATGCCGCACAGAATCTGCGTTGCAGATTCTGCGGCGGATCTGCAGAAAATGTGCAGTTAATTAATGCGGACTAGCTGCTGCGGACTGTGGTAAAAGTGCTTCCCTTCTCTCTATCAGTGCAGGATAGAGAGAAGGGCCAGCACTTTCCCTAGTGAAAGTAAACGAATTTCATACTTACCGGCCGTTGTCTTGGTGACGCGTCCCTCTTTCGGCATCCAGCCCGACCTCCCTGGATGACGCGGCAGTCCATGTGACCGCTGCAGCCTGTGATTGGCTGCAGCCGTCACTTAGACTGAAACGTCATCCTGGGAAGCCGGACTGGAGACAGAAGCAGGGAGTTCTCGATAAGTATGAACTTCTATTTTTTTGACAGGTTGCTGTATATTGATTCACCGCCTGGAAGAACGATTAAAAATAAGTTTATTGGTTAAATTCATAAAATTGTGGCTCTACTAGCCGTTGATACCAGACCAGGCTAAAGCAAAAGATTTGCGACCAGGCAGGTGGTGTGGAGTAATTGATGTCTCCTTTCACCCAAAAACCACCTATCTGTTTATGGTATAATAACGCTGTATCTTTGCCATTAGTAATTGTCTATCTAAATCCTACGCGTTTCATCATCACAAATAATGTGATGCTTCCTCAGGGATCGATGGATTATGATTTGTTTCAAATATTGTTAAATTCAAAAGTAGTGAAGTGATAACAAGGTTAAAGCACTGGATAGCACTGTTTTTGTGCTGATTCATAGCCTCCAGATGCATGCACGGCTCTGATGCATTGGCCGTGACAATGCATCAGAGCCGTGCATGCATCTGGAGGCTATGAATCAGCACAAAAACAGTGCTATCCAGTGCTTTAACATTGTTATCACTTCACTACTTTTGAATTTAACACACGTGGCGGAATTGCTCTTGAATTCCGCTGCGGACACTCCGCAGCGTTAATCCGCAGCGGAGCCGTTTCTCCATTGACTTCCACATCTATTTAGTAGGGTTCGTTTAGACGAAGCGGAAAATTCCGCTGCGGAGTATAGGCTGCGGTGCGGAATTTGGTGTCCGCAGCATGCAATGGATGTTGCGGAGTTGTGGCGGACTGGTTGCGGACTCATGGCGGAATTTCTCCATTGACTTCAATGGAGATTCTAATTTCCGCAATGAAGTCCGCAGCTGTCATGCACATGTTATGTGTGCTGCGGATGCGTCTTGCTTTTTTGACATGACATTTCTTCATTCTGGCTGGACCTATGTATTTCTAGGTCTACAGCCAGACTGAGGAAGTCAATGGGGCTCCCGTAATTACGGGAGCGTTGCTAGGAGACGTCAGTAAATAGTCACTGTCCAGGGTGCTGAAAGAGTTAAGCGATCGGCAGTAACTGTTTCTGCACCCTGGACAGTGACTACCCATCACAATATACAGCAACCTGTAAAAAAAATAGAAGTTCATACTTACCGAGAACTCCCTGCTTCTGTCTCCAGTCCGGCCTCCCAGGATGACGTTTCAGTCTAAGTGACGGCTGCAGCCAATCACAGGCCAAGCACAGGCTGCAGTGGTCACATGGACTGCCGCGTCATCCAGGGAGGTCGGGCTGGATGCCAAAAGAGGGACGCGTCACCAAGACAACGGCCGGTAAGTATGAAATTCATTTACTTTCAGAAGAAGGGAAGCACTTTTACCGCAGTCCGCAGCAGCTAGTCCGCATCAATTTACTGCACATTTACTGCAACGCAGATTCTGTGCGGCATTGATGCGGACAGTTGCGGAGGAAATCCGCCACGTGTGGGCATGCCCTTACAGTTTTAGGCCGGATTCACACGAGCGTGTGCGTTTTGCACGCGCAAAAAATGCTGCGTTTTGCGTGCGCAAAAGGTCAGTGTGGCATCAGCATATGGTGCGTGGCTGCTTGATTTTCGCGCAGTCGGCATCATGATGTCACTCTGTTTTTAGGTTTACAAACAGTGCTTTTCTGTTTTCATTCATAGTTTTTACTATTGTAGCGTGCGTGTGCCGAGCGCAATTTGCATGCACCGATTGACTTCAATGGGTGCGTGAAGCGCAAAACACGGGCAAATATAGGATATGTCATGAGTTTTAGGCAGCGCACATACGCTGCGTGAAATTCACTGACAGTCTGAACGGCCCCATTCATTAACATGAGTCCGTGCGACGCGTGTGAAAATCACGCGTGTAGCACGGACGTATTATACTTTCGTGTGAATAAGGCCTAAAGGGGTTGTCTCACAAACACAACCCCATTTTAAAAAGAACCCACCAGGAAACTGGCTGCTGCGGGGGAAATGTAGCATTACATGCCAGCCATTCAAATGAATGGCCGACCATGTAACGTAATGTATTTGCCAGAGTTCTGGCTCATGAAGGGGATCAGTTCCTACATCATTGCAGTATTTTCCAGCAGTGGCCACGTGTTATATTTTTGTAAATGTTATTTTAGGAAATCCTATTTACACAGAACAATTTAAACCCACACATTTTTTCTACTAAAGCATGTTGAAGTTTTTAAAAACATTTAAACTTTCCCAAAAATGATGTCACCAAAAGATGGATGAAAGACCAAATATTGCAATAACTGTCTGAGAAGCGTCTAATAGCAGATTGTGTTAGTGATAAAGCTACCAATGAAATTCCAGCCTGAGGGTATGTTCACACGGCAACGTCAATTACGCCTGAAATTACGGAGCTGTTTTCAGGCGAAAAGAGCTCATGAATTTCAGACGTAATTGCTCGTACTAGTGTTTTTCGCGTCGTCCATTACGGACGTAATTGGAGCTGGTTTTCAATGGAGTCAAGGAAAAACGGCTCCAATTACGTCCCAAGAAGTGACATGCACTTTTTGAGGCGGGCGTCTTTTTGCGCGGCGTCTTTTGACAGCGGCGCGTAAAAAAAAAGCTCGTCTGCACAGAACATCGTAAGACCCATTGAATTCAATGGGCAGATGTTTGCAGTCGGTTTGGAGCCGTATTTTCGGGCGTAATTCGAGGCGTAAAACGCCCGAATTACGTCCGTAAACAGGGTGTGTGAACATACCCTTACAAAACAGTGTTAACAAATGGTATGACTGGTCCAAGAACAGTGTCTGGAATTATGGTAAGGGACTATTCATACGAACGAGATAATCGGCCGTGTGACGGACGTTTTTCTAACAGCCGTCACACAGCTGCATTAAAATCAATGTATGCCTATGGGGCTATTCATGCGGCCATTTGTTTAATGGACTGTGTAAAAGGCCCATGAACAAATAGGGCATGTTCTATTTTTGCTCATTTTCCTAGATCCCTCAAAAGACTCAAGTCTATGAGGGATCTGTGAAATCGGGTCCCACGTAGATGCAAATCGGCCGTGAAAAACTGCCATTTTTCACTGCCGATTTGACACCCGTTCGTGTGAATAAGCCCTGTCCCTGATATCAATGTTTGTCTTCTCTGCTTACATTTAATTTGCAATGAATTCTGCATTGTAGGAGTAAAGTGATTTATTTACTGTATTTGTACTTTTCCATTTGAAATTAATATTTTCTTGTTTGTTAGCATGTAAAAACTTTTTCCACTAATAATTCAACATGGCAATTATGCCCATACATGTATTGTTCTAAGAATCTTTGCAGCTTTAGGCTATGTTCACACTGAGTTTTTTTACGAGTTTTTTTTACGCGGAAACTGCGCTGCAAAACTCGTCAAAAACTGCCCTAAAATGACTCCCATTGGTTTCAATGGGAGGCGGGGGCGGTTTTCTCCCGCGAGGAACATGCCCTATCATCGGGCGTTTACGCCTCTGACCTCCCATTGACTTCAATGGGAGGCAGTGAAAGCGTATTTCGCGGTGTTTTATGCCCGCGGCGCTTAATGGGCGCAATGGACGGGTGAAAAGGGAGAGGAAAATCTGCCTCAAACTTACAAACGGAATTTTGAGACAGAAATTCCGCCTGCAAAAAACTCTGTGTGAACATAGCCATATAGATTGTATTTTGTTTAAAAGTAACATTTATATAAGTGTTTATACAGTACTTTTTTTCTCAAAATAAAAACACTTGCACTTTCCACTTTCAGTTCTTCACATCCAAATAACTAGTCTGTATTGTATCAGCGCCACCTAATGACACACTGTGTGAGAAATAACAACATTATGGGCAAGCGGTTATGTATAGCTATATATGTAAAAGATATTTGTAAATAATTCTGTAATTTTTTTATTCGTTTTTAGATAAATATTGTTACCTATACACAACAACTTGCTACTTTTTACATAGTGTGTCATTAGGTTGCACCAGATATTTTTCACATTATGTTTAATCTGTCCATAGTATTTAAAATGTAACACTGAAAGTGTGAATTTACAGTGGGCCACAATTATACAGCATGTAGTGAAAACAGGAGTAAAGGGTGAAAGGAAACATTGTAATTTACCTTTTATAGTGATTCAAATTGATGTCTTAGACCGTATTCATACACCAGGGGTTGTGGCACGACACTCCACATATGTTATCCATTAAATATCGCAATATCCAATCGCAAGACAGCCTATCTCTGAAAGAAATTAACACTTAGATGGCAATAACTTTCCCCTGTTGACTTGCATCAAGGATACATTTTTATTTTTAACTTTAGTTTTCATTTAATAACTGAAAGGTGAATGTGCACTCTTTAACACAATGTCGTTTTTAGGTCCAAAATTCTTTGCTGATTTATTTCTTATATTTTTATACCAGTCAGAGTTCTGTTTTTTTTATGCAGAGCTCCAAATCCTCTGCAAAGTCATGGATTTTAAAGATAATCTTCTGACAGCCTGTAGCTGCCACTAGATAAAGCTTAGAAGTTTACTACACACTGTTTTATTAAGTTTAATGACTAAACAGTATGCAGTATGCTCCTACCCTGACCCTAGTGGGGGCTGCATGCAGCCAGAATATTATCCTTAAAATCAAATGTCTTTGCAGAGGATATGGAGCACTGTATCAGAAAACAAAGCTCAGTCAACTATAACGCCGGATTCACACGAGCATGTTCGGTCAGTGATATACGTTTCTGTATGTCGGCTGCATTTCCCGGACTGAACACACTTCAGGTAGCCGGACTCCTAGCATCATAGTTATGTACGACGCTAGGTGTCACTGCCTCGCTGCGGGAAAACGGTCCCGTACTGTAAACATGTTATCAGTACGGGACAGTTTTCCCACAGTGAGGCAGGGACTCCTAGTGTCATAGATAACTATGATGCTAGGAGTCCGGCTCCCTGAAGTGTGTTCAGTCCAGGAAATGCTGCCGACATACTGTCCGTATATATCACTGACCAAACACTCTCGTGTGAATCCGGCCTAAGAGTAAGTTCAAAGGGGTCGGATTTGGTGCAGAAAACTAAGCAGCAATTCAGAGCCAGATTCCACAGGGAATTCCAGCAGAAAGTCCGCACCAAATCATGTTTGATTTAACGCAGATCTTTAGAGGGATTTGCCGCTGCAGAGAAGGGATAATTTTTTTTTTAAAAAGACCATACTGACTTCCCCTGGCAGTCCTGCAGCGAAGTATCGCTGCTCCCATTGACTGGTCTTTTTGTTGAGCCGGCCTCCTGGGATGTTGTCTCGTCCCATGTGATGTTGCAGCCTGTGATTAGCTGCAGTGGTCACATGGCGCAAAACGTCATCCAATGAGGCCGGCTGCACAGAGACCAACTGGGGGCAAGGACATGTTGCTATGGGAGCACCAGGGGAGGTCAGTATGGTATTTGCTTTATCTCAAAGTAGAAATGTTTTTTTTATATTTTTTTATAGTTGCGATTTTTGGTGCGGAAATGTAGTTATTCTCCTGCAAAAATGGCAACATTTCATATTTATTAAATCCGTACTGCTGCATGGAAATTTTCTGCAGCGTGTGGATGAGATTTGGTAAATCGCATGCACTTTGCTGTTGCTGTAGTATACTCTGAATTTTCCACACGCAATTCCTGGACCGGTGTCAAAACACGTCACCCCATTAAAGGCTGAATTATTACCAGCAAGTTTCACGACAGTTTATTTTGATGAAGTGGCACTTTTTGACTTCCTTATTTTTCTCCTCTTTGAATGCTAAATGACACGGTGGTGCCCTAATGTCCCGCCGGATAGGAAACAGCAACTACATCAATCCTTTGCTCTTAATCAGTGATGTGCCTGAATACCGCACAACTATCCCAGGTTTTGGTCACTCTTGCCCCTGTGTCTATTTCCACCATTGTCTTTGGGATTTCGGCACCATGAGGCGCTTCTCTTTTTGATGTATTACATATCACAAGTATTGCATGACCGGAGCCATCTGCTTCCGGCATAGACGTCTGGTGCCCAGAGGTATTTGGAGTAGCTGATCTTTGCGGTGTCGGACCCCCACGATCATATACAGAGGACCTATCCTGTGGATATCCTGTGGTCATCAGTTGTTCGTTCGTGGACAACCCCTTTAACTTTATTATGTAGAGAAACCGGCTCCATACAGTACCAGCAACTATTTTTGGATGTAGTTTACTGGCAGTTAAGTGGCAGTTTGAGACGGATTATCATCCAAAAGTGGATATAGTAGATGTGAGCCTGGAGGTAAAATCTATCTGGTACATCCATGCCTTGCAGAGTTGACATATCCTTCATCCACATCCCTATTAGAGATCTGATTTCACATTCTCCTAAGTGCTGTTGCTTGGCAACCTCCACATAAACTCCAATTTTATGCGATTGTGTTACAATATTTCTATAGTACAGAAGAATGAGTCTCACCAGGGTTCTCATATCCATGCATGAGCATTCCAGTGATGTGACATCCCTCTCTGTCACCCATATTATATACCAGAATTACTACTGACATATCACACATTTTTCAGAAATAGTCTTAGCGAATTCACTTCCTTATGCACTTTACATATGACAATTCATATTTGCGTTCTTCCCTCCTATTTCTTGCAAGAAACCTATTATTTAACTTTGTCCTAAACAGGCTGCCATCAGAAATATATGGACACTATATGGGCACAGGGTCAGGGCCCTCGAACTCCATGTTATGTCATCAATGAGAATGAATAATATGATACTTATGTAGGCTCTAAGCCTGTACCATTTATTTAGTAGGTCTATGGGGGAGGGGTAACAAAATAGTCATTGGACCCTGTGCTTTACACATGTAAAATGTTAGGAATTCAGTTCGAAACTCAGTCCGGTGTTTCCCTTTCATTTTCAGCTCAGTAATATAACTGACCTTTCTAGTCATAGAAAATACAATGAACACAAACCCCATTAAATGATGCGTTATGAATGGTAAAGATATAGTACATTGCTGAAAGTAAGGCATTTGCTAGTTGATCTCATTAAAAAAGCATGGGAATTCATATGGACTTGGTTTCTTCTTGCTGCTATAGCAATTTTCATACTTTTTGCAAGATTTTGGAACACTGATGCACCCGCTCAGCTACAGGAGCACATATAAGAACTCAAAAGGAGCAACTCTACAATATGACAAATCAATTTTTTTGTTAAAGGGAACCTGTGTTCTAAATTTTGCTGCCCTCACTAAGTAATGTAACACTGATTTCAGCGGTCTGCCACTTATGTGCTTAAGTGAAGCTGTTTTTGAGAACTTAAATGCAAAGCCTGGGCAGCACAGCTCCGCCCATTCTCCGGTAGCTCTGCTTAGGGAAAAGCCACACAGAGCTGCACTGACCTGGCCGCAATGCAGCCAACATCTGAGCCGGTACCATTTTCGGTGCGGATGTCAAAAAGGCTGTTAATGATCGCTCGTTATTACGGGTAAAACTACCCTTTACCTGCAAAATTGTCGGCCATTAACCCCTTCCCTCTTTGGCCACTTTTGACCTCCTGACAGAGCCTCATTTTTCAAATCTGACATGTTTCATTTTATGTGGTAATAACTTTGGAACGCTTTTACCTATCCAAGTGATTCTGAGATTGATTTCCCGTGACACATTGGACTTTATGTTGCTGGAAAAATTTGCTCGATACATTCAGTATTTAATTGTGAAAAACACCAAAATTGAACGAAAAATTACGAAAATTAGCATTTTTCTAAATTTAAATATATCTGCTTGTAAGTCAGGCAGTTATACCAAATTTTTGCTAATTAACATCCCCATAGGTCTACTTTAGATTGGCATAGATTTTTGGATATCCTTTTATTTTTCTAGGACGTTACAAGGCTTAGAACTTTAGCAGCAATTTCTCACATTTTCAAGAAAATTTCAAAAGGATATTTTCAGTTCAGTTGTGAAGTAACTTTGAGGGTCTTATATATTAGAAACGCCCAATATGTCACCCCGTTTTAAAAACTTCACACCTCAAAGTATTCAAGAAAGCATTTAGAAAGCTTCTTAACCCTTTAGACATTTCACAGGAATGAAAGCATTGTAGAGGTGAAATTTACAAATTTCATATTTTTTTGCAGAAATTCATTTTTAATCCATTTTTCTTGTAACACAGAAAGTTTTACCAGAGAAATGCAACTCAATATTTATAGCACAGGTTCTACAGATTTAGGAAATATCCCACATGTGCCCCTAGTAAGGTAATGTACAGAAGCACCGGCCTCAGAAGCAAAGGAGCACCTAGAGGATTTTAGGGCCTTCTTTTTATTAGAATATATTTTAGGCACCATGTCATGTTTGAAGTGCTCTTGCGGTACCAAAAGAGTGGAAATCCCCCAAAAGTGACCCCTATTTTGGAAACTACACACCTCAAGGAAATTATCTAGTGGTATAGTGAGCATTTTGACGCCACAGATTTATTGCAGAAATTATTGGAAGCAGGCCGTAAAAATTTAAATCTACATTTTTTTCAAAGAAAATGTAGGTTTAGCTAATTGTTTTTCATTTCCACAAGGACTAAAGGGGAAAAAGCACTGCAACATTGTAAAGCAATTTCTCCAGAGTAAAACAATACCCCACATGTGGTCATAAATGGCTGTTTGGACACGCAGCAGGGCTTAGAAGGGAAAGAGCGCCATTTGGCTTTTGGAGATCACATTTAACAGGAATGGTTTGCGGAGGCCATGTCGCATTTGAAGAGTCCCTGAGGGGACAAAACAATGAAAACGCCCAAAAAGTGACTCCATTTAGGAAACTACAACCTATAAGGAATTCATCTAGGGGTGCAGTCTGCATTTTGACTCCACAGGTGTTTCATAGAATTTATTAGAATTAGGCAGTGAAAATAAAAACAATCCCTTTTCTTCAATAACACGTAGCTTCAGCTAAAAATGTTTAATTTTCTCAACAAATCAAGGAAAAAAAGAACACCAGGATTTGTAAAGTAACTTCTCCCGAGTATGGCAATATCCCATATGTGGTCATAAACTTCTGTTTGGGCACACGGCAGGGCTCAGAAGGGAAGGAGCGGCATTTGGCTTTTGGAGTGCAGATTTTGCTGGATTGGTTTCTGGTCGCTATGTCGCATTTGCAAAGCCCCTGTGGGACCAAAACAGTGAAACCCCCCATTTTGGAAACTACACCCCTCAAGGTATTCACCTAGGGGTGTAGCGGGCATGTTATTAACCCTGCAGGTGTTTTGCAGAAATTAGTGTGCACTTGATGTTGCAGAATGAAAATGGTATGTTTTCCATAGATATGCCAATATGTGGTGCCCAGCTTGTGCCACCATAACAAGAATAACAGGTTCTCCCTTCTAAAAAACCGGGAGGCGTACTGAATCTATAAATATCATAGCCTAAGTCCTGAAGGATTGAACGAAACTATCGAAAACACCAGTGATTTCTAAAAAATTCACAGAAGGTGATGTAAATAAAATAGTTCTCAGTATAGGGAGGAATATACAATGATCATTTTTCAACATAAACTGCATGTATGGTATACACTCCACCACACAAGGTCTTGCAAACTAATACATCCAACATTTGAAATCTCCCCTATATATACATATTCTTTCACCCTTAGGCTATGTTCACACGGAGTATTTTGCCGAGTTTTTTGACGCGGAAACCGCGTCGCAAAACTCGGCAAAAACGGCCCGAAAACTCCTCCCATTGATTTCAATGGGAGGCGTTGGCGTGTTTTTCCAGCGAGCAGTAAAACTGCCTCGCGGGAAAAAGAAGCAACATGCCCGATCTTCGGGCGTTTACGCCTCTGACCTCCCATTGACTTCAATGGGAGGCAGAGAAAGCGTATTTAGCTGTGTTTTATGCCCGCGGCGCTCAATGGCCGCGGGCGAAAAACGGCGTGAAAATCGCCGCGAAAATCGGCGTGCAGGGAGAGGAAAATCTGCCTCAAACTTCCAAACTGAATTTTGAGGCAGATATTCCTCCTGCAAAATACTCCGTGTGAACATAGCCTTAGCTACAAAAGTCTGAGTACAAAATAACTCAGGTAATACATGAAGTAGAGTACTGTAATGACGGGGGTAGGGAAACGGACAAGTGAGCCCTATTCTACCCGCAACTCTGTCCCTGCCTACTTGCAACGACCCGCCCTAGGCGACGGGGTACAACTGGGCAGCAGTCCCTACGCTCAGTAAGTGCAAGAGACAAACAGACAAGGGAACACAAAGCAAAGGGAAATGGGGCAGTTGCCCACGGCAACACCGTGAGCAACAAGAGTGGTGAACGAGCCGAGTCAAACCAGGAGTGCACGAGGTACCAAACGCAGAGCAGGAGAGTAGTCAGAAAGCCAGGGTCAGTATGGAGCAGGATCAAATAGTCAGAAGCTGTAGCTGGGCCAGGAAACCACACGAGAAGAATCACAAGCAAAGGAGGAACAGGAAAGGCAGGTATAAATAGACAGAGGGCGGGAGCTAGCTCCGTCTGGCCAGGCTGCGATAGGCTCTCCCACTCCTAAGCCTGCCAGCCTGAGTGGTGGAAGCTGGAGTCAGTCTCAGAGACATAGACTCAGGTGCAGACTGATTGCCTGTGGGCGTATACACAGAAGTTGTGCCTGGCAGATCCTTTACAGTACCCCCCCTTTTATAAGGGCCACCGGACCCTTTCTAAGTGGACCTGGTTTATTGGGGAAACGGAGGTGGAACCTCCTGACCAATACCCCAGCGTGAACATCCCGGGCGGGTACCCAAGTCCTCTCCTCAGGCCCGTATCCTCTCCAATGGACCAGGGAGCCTTGGACCATCTTGCTGTCCACAATCTTGGCCACCTCAAATTCCACCCCCTCAGGGGTGAGAACGGGAACAGGAGGTTTCCTCGAGGGAGCCAAGGACGGGGAGCAGCGTTTAAGGAGGGAGGCATGAAACACGTCGTGTATTCGAAAAGATGGGGGCAACTCCAGTCGGAAGGAGACAGGATTGAGGACTTCAATGACCTTGTACGGCCCAATAAACCGGGGAGCAAACTTCTTGGACGGGACCTTAAGGCGCAAGTTCCTAGACGATAACCACACCAGATCCCCGACCATAAACAAGGGGTTAGCAGAACGTCTTCTATCAGCCTGAGTCTTTTGTACGCTCTGGGACGCCTCTAGGTTCTTCTGAACCTGAGCCCAGACTGTGCACAGTTCCCGATGAATGACCTCTACCTCGGGATTGTTGGAACTACCAGGTGAGACGGAGGAGAACCGTGGATTAAACCCAAAATTAAAGAAAAAGGGGGAGACCCCTGACGAGTTACTGACCCGGTTATTAAGGGAAAATTCAGCGAGGGGAATGAATGAGACCCAATCATATTGACAGTCAGAGATAAAACACCTTAAATATTGTTCTAGAGATTGATTAGTCCTCTCAGTTTGACCATTAGCTTCAGAATGGAAGGCAGAGGAGAAGGACAGATCAATCTCCAACTTTTTACAGAAGGCTCTCCAAAACAATGAAACGAATTGTACCCCTCTGTCCGAAACAATATTGACAGGGACCCCATGGAGACGCAGGATGTGTTTGACAAACAAGGTAGCTAACGTCTTGGCATTAGGTAGTTTCTTGAGGGGCACAAAGTGGCACATCTTACTGAAGCGGTCTACTACCACCCACACCACCGACTTGCCTTGAGATGGAGGCAAATCGGTGATAAAATCCATGGAGATATGGGTCCAAAGTCTCTGGGGAATGGGCAAAGAACGTAGTAAGCCCGCTGGTCGGGAACTGGGAGTCTTGGACCTAGCACAAACCTCACAAGCGGCGACGTAGGCCTTAGCGTATTTAGGCAACCCAGGCCACCAATAGTTTCTGGCAATGAGGTGTTTGGTACCCAGGATGCCTGGATGACCAGATAGTGTGGAGTCATGATTTTCCCTAAGTACCCTTAGCCGGTATTGCAGGGGAACAAACAGCTTGTCCTCAGGAAGGTTCCCGGGAGCTGAACCTTGATCAGCCGCAATTTCAGAGACTAAATCAGAATCAATAGAAGAAATGATTATACCAGGAGGCAAAATACAAGCAGGATCTTCCTCCGAAGGAGGGCTGGCCATGAAGCTACACGACAGTGCATCGGCCTTAATATTTTTAGACCCAGCCCTATAGGTAACCAAAAAGTTGAATCTGGTAAAAAATAGCGCCCATCGAGCCTGTCTCGGGTTTAGCCTCCGGGCAGATTCTAGGAAAACCAGATTCTTGTGGTCGGTAAGGACCGTTACCTGGTGCCTAGCCCCCTCCAGGAAGTGGCGCCACTCTTCAAATGCCCATTTAATGGCTAAGAGTTCGCGGTTGCCAATATCATAGTTACTCTCAGTGGGCGAAAACTTCCTGGAGAAGTTGGCACAGGGACGGAGATGGGTGAAGGACCTGGTACCCTGGGACAAGACAGCCCCCACTCCCACCTCGGATGCGTGAACTTCCACGATAAATGGCTCCATTTGGTTGGGCTGAACCAGCACAGGGGCCGAGATAAAGCACTTCTTAAGGACCTCAAAAGCCTGGACAGCCTCAGGGGGCCAGTGGAGGAGATCAGCACCTTTGCGATTGAGGTCCGTAAGAGGCTTAGCGATGACCGAGAAGTTAGCAATAAATCTCCTGTAATAATTAGCGAACCCCAAGAAACACTGTAACGCCTTCAGGGAGGCAGGTTGGACCCATTCCGCCACAGCCTGGACCTTGGCGGGGTCCATGCGGAATTCATGAGGAGTGAGGATTTGACCCAAAAATGGTATCTCCTGTACCCCAAACACACATTTTTCGGTTTTCGCAAACAGTTTGTTTTCCCGAAGGACCTGGAGCACCTTCCTGACATGCTCAATGTGGGAGGACCAGTCCTTGGAAAACACCAGTATGTCATCAAGGTACACTACAAGAAATTCCCCCAGGTAATCTCTTAAAATCTCATTTATGAAATTCTGGAAGACCGCAGGAGCATTACACAACCCAAAGGGCATTACGAGGTATTCGAAATGACCTTCGGGCGTGTTAAACGCAGTCTTCCACTCATCTCCCTCTTTGATGCGGATAAGGTTATACGCCCCCCGTAGATCAAACTTAGAGAACCATTGGGCCCCCTGAACATGATTAAAGAGATCAGGAATCAAAGGAAGGGGATACTGGTTCCTTACAGTGACCTTATTCAAGTTACGGTAGTCAATACATGGCCTAAGACCACCATCCTTCTTCCCTACGAAGAAGAAGCCAGCACCTACCGGAGAAGTAGAGGGGCGAATGTAACCCTTGGCCAGGCATCCCTGGATATACTCTCTCATGGCTTCACGTTCGGGACAAGAAAGATTAAATATCCTACCCTTAGGGAGCTTAGCTCCTGTTACCAATTCGATAGCGCAATCGTATTCTCTATGAGGAGGTAACACTTCGGAGGCCTCCTTAGAGAAAACATCAGCGATGTCCTGAACAAACTCAGGTAGCGTGTTCACCTCCTCAGGGGGAGAAATAGAATTAACAGAAAAACATGACGTCAAGCATTCATTACCCCATTTGGTAAGCTCCCCAGTATTCCAGTCAAACGTGGGATTATGCAACTGCAACCAGGGAAGGCCTAAAACCAAATCGGACGATAATCCCTGCATCAACCGTACAGAGCACTGCTCCAAATGCATGGAGCCAACAAGGAGTTCAAAAACAGGGGTATGCTGTGTAAAATAACCATTAGCAAGAGGAGTGGAGTCGATACCCACTACCGGGACAGGTTTAGGCAAATCAATTAAAGGCATAGCTAGAGACATGGCAAATTCCACAGACATGATATTAGTAGAAGACCCTGAATCCACGAAGGCACTGCCGGTAGCAGACCTACCCCCAAAAGAGACCTGAAAGGGAAGCAAGATTTTATTACGTTTCATATTTACGGGAAATACCTGTGCGCCCAAGTGACCTCCCCGATGATCACTTAGGCGCGGAAGTTCTCCGGCTGCTTTATTCTTACGCCTAGGGCAGGTGTTCACTTGATGCTTGTGATCCCCACAATAGAAGCAGAGACCATTCTTCCTGCAGAACTCTCTACGTTGTCGGGGGGACACGGAGGCCCCGAGTTGCATGGGTACCTCCGAGTCTTCCGTGGAAGAGTGAAGCAACGGTACCTCGGGAGGCATCATGGGGGAGTCAGAGGGGAAAACACAAAAACTTTCAAGTTGTCGTTCCCTGAGACGTTGGTCAAGTCGTACCGCTAAAGCCATAACCTGGTCAAGGGAGTCAGAAGAGGGATAGCTAACTAGCAGGTCTTTCAGGGCGTTCGACAGACCCAACCTAAACTGGCACCTTAAGGCAGGGTCATTCCACCGAGAAGCTACGCACCACTTCCTAAAGTCAGAACAATACTCCTCAACAGGTCTCTTACCCTGACGTAAGGTCACCAGCTGACTCTCAGCAAAGGCAGTCCTGTCAGTCTCGTCATAAATGAGTCCGAGAGCAGAAAAGAATCGATCAACGGAGGAAAGTTCAGGGGCGTCAGGAGCCAAGGAGAAGGCCCACTCTTGGGGCCCTTCCTGGAGCCGGGACATAATAATACCCACCCGCTGGCTCTCAGAACCTGAGGAGTGAGGCTTTAAACGAAAGTAGAGGCTACAACTCTCCCGAAAGGAGAGAAAAGTCCTCCGGTCCCCTGAGAACCGGTCAGGCAACTTGAGGTGGGGTTCAAGAGGTGAGGTGAGGGGCACTACCATGGTAGCGTCAGGCTGGTTGACCCTCTGAGCCAGGGTCTGGACCTGTAGGGAGAGACCCTGCATTTGCTGGGCCAGGGTCTCAAGGGGGTCCATAGTAGTGTCAGGGACCAGGGTAGACTAGGTATATGGGCTTGTGATTATGTAATGACGGGGGTAGGGAAACGGACAAGTGAGCCCTATTCTACCCGCCACTCTGTCCCTGCCTACTTGCAACGACCAGCCCTAGGCGACGGGGTACAACTGGGCGGCGGTCCCTACGCTCAGTAAGTGCAAGAGACAAACAGACAAGGGAACACAAAGCAAAGGGAAATGGGGCAGTTGCCCACGACAACACCGTGAGCAACAAGAGAGGTGAACGAGCCGAGTCAAACCAGGAGTGCACGAGGTACCAAACACAGAGCAGGAGAGTAGTCAGAAAGCCAGGGTCAGTATGGAGCAGGATCAAATAGTCAGAAGCTGTAGCTGGGCCAGGAAACCACACGAGAAGAATCACAAGCAAAGGAGGAGCAGGAAAGGAAGGTATAAATAGACAGAGGGCGGGAGCTAGCTCCGTCTGGCCAGGCTGCGATAGGCTCTCCCACTCCTAAGCCTGCCATCCTGAGTGGTGGAAGCTGGAGTCAGTCTCAGAGACATAAACTCAGGTGCAGACTGATTACCTATGGTAGCCTGGCAGATCCTTTACAAGTACGATTTAAAACTCGGACTATCGGCACTTGTATATATTCATATTTCTATATACAACTAATTTAATGGAACTGAAACTGTTTTTGATCGAAATTTTAAAACCCATTTTATAGTAATAATTTTTTATGCGATTTTTGCATGGAGAATTTCCAAGGTTTTTATACATTTTTTATTCTGTTCAAATAAACTACAGGCAATGTAGAAAGATGCAGTCCGGCATCTATACATTTTTAATAATAAAAAAAAGTATTATAAACATCATTGCAAACCACTCTAATCATAAATAAGAATAATCTTAATCTCCATCCCAAAACTTTCCTCCTTGGATGGATAACAAGATATAAAGAGAATTACCATGGAACGAGTCACAGATGTATTGCAATAAAATAACAGCATGTTGCATACATCAGATAATATACAAATAAACTAAATGACAACATGTTTTTAAAAAGATATGTTAAAATGTTTTTTCTTTACATAAGAGAATGAATAAAATCTATGGAACATTTTGACACTATCATAAAACCATAAAGTATAAGAGTTTAAAAACGTTTTTGCGAATAAGTGTATGAGAATCTATGTGAAAAACATGTGTTTATACAGAATATACACCTTCATGAATAAGTGTATAAAAATATATGTGAATATATGTGAATAACATGTACTGTTTGAGTATATCATGATTTTTTTAATTTTTAAGCCATGAAGGGTTTCTGTCCTGTAACGGCTACTGAAAGTTTGATTGAAATTTGAACTGCTGTGCACCGGTGTGTTCCCGTTTTTTTTACTACGTATATGTGCACACTACACGTGCAACTAGTGTATACTGACCTGACGAAGGGACCAGTCCGGTTCAGAAGCACGTCGTCCTCTGAATAAAAGATCTTCTTGATCATATTTATCTGACTCCGTTCCTGATCTTCTTGAGCCTGGCGCCGATGCCCGTGATTAGACTGCATTTTTTCCTCGCCTTCCCAACCATAACAAGAAAGAACTCTAATTATTATGCTGTGTTTGCCGATTTTAGAAACACCCTACATGTGGCCCTAATCTTTTGCCTGGACATTTGACAGGGCTCAAGAGTGAAAGAGTACCATGTAAAATTGAGGCCTAATTTGGCGATTTACAAAGTATTGGTTCACAATTGCAGAGGCTCTGATGTGAAATAATAAAAGAAACCCCTGAGAAGTGACCACATTTTGGAAACTACACCCCTTAAGGCATTTATTAAGGGGTGTAGTGAGCATTTTCACCCTACAGGACTTTTCCATAAATGATTGCGCTGCGGATGGTGCAAAGTAAAAATGAATTTTTTTTTCCTAGATATTCCATTTCAGTGGCAAATATGTCGTGCCCAGCTTATGCCACTGGAGACACACATCCCAAAAATTGTTAAAAGGGTTCCCCCGAGTATGGCAATGCCATATATATGGAAGTAAACAGCTGTTTGGGCACACTGTAGGGCTCAAATGGGAGGGAGCACCATTTGGCTTTTGGAGTGTGGATTTTCTCGGTAGTAATTTTGGTTGAGTATTGCTGGTGTTTCTGTTTATAATGTGGGGGCATGTGTAAGCTGGGCTTTACATCAGGGGCATAGTCAGGTGGTATAATAATTGGGTTAAAAACCCAGTCAAGAACTTCCGGGGGCGGGGCATCGTGGATGGCCGCTTTTAGAGAGAGCTCCTCTGCGCCCTGAGACCATCCGGGCTGTATCCTGGCCATCCTGCCTCGGAGGACGTTGCAGGCAATTCCCCTGACACGGGGGGCTCGTAGAGACCCCAGAGAGACTCCGATTTGAATCGCCCCGGAGCCGTGGGCGGTGGAACACCGAAAGAAGCGCGGGCGTCCCTGGCCCCATCACACGGCAGAAGATAAAAGTCCGGCGGGAGAAGAGCCCTGGATTGGGGATCCCCCCTGATAGGGGAGACAGAGGATCGGGGTGACCCGCCATCAAAAGCAGCATTATAACTGGCACAAATCATCCTACCTGGGTCTCCTGCAGAAGAAAATCTTTCCGGCGGCCATCTTGGAGGAGGCGAGGCTCGGCCGGATCGTGGCTGAACGGCACCCACATCGTGCGGCCGGTAAGAAGAGGGGAGGAAGAGATCACAAGGGGGAGGGAGGTCTTCCCTGTGGACTGCTCTGTGACCCCCCGATTTTCCGTTATTGTACCCTGAGGGGCATTGCTGGTCTGGCAGGGGAAGATCCCGGCCGCCATCTTGTGCGAGGCAAACCTTGCGAGAAGCCACGCCCCGGCCGCCATCTTGAAAAGCCACAACTCTGCTGCCATCTTGTGGTGGATAAAGGCAACTGCAGCCTGATAGGAAAAGAAGTGCTGGGAAAGGGAGGAGAAGTGGGACAGACCCCAGGTGAGGACCCCCAAATAGCCAAGTTGTGACCCAGACCAATATCTTGTGTGGGGCAATACCCACGTGAAAACACCCGGGCACAATCTCGCGGGTGACACTGCTGGGCCTGACGGCCATTCTTACTGCCCAGGGACTTGTATACACATCGCACGGGGGAGAAACCCCGGTGTAACCCCCAGCCAGGAACTACTCAGCGCGACTCTCCTAACTGTGTGTTCTACATAGGCTTACGTCAACATTGTAGGAAGAATCGAGGATTTATTGCGCCTCAGAAACTTCCCTTTTGACCCGCCTTGGTTCACTTCATCGTTTGCACGGGACATTGTTTGCTGAACCCACTATGTTTCGTTATAAAGACCCCTCCAAACCCCTGCACATGCTGATGGATCTGTAATGATGTAACGTGCTGTGGGCTACTTTCCTTCTATTTGCCTCTGCTGCCTGTTCATTGTCTGTAAAATCTCTCGTGCTACCCCCCTGATAGGGGAGCGTGACATGGACAAATATTTGACTAAATCTTTGAGACATCAACCTGCCCGCTCTTGTGCCGCCCGGACGCCCGGGATACCCCCGTCCTCCAAAATGCAGAAATCCAAAACCCATATGAAGGGGGATAAACAGACTCCCAGATCTTCTTCCAATAGAGGTTCAAGCTCTCAAAATCAGTTCACCCCAGAACTTCTTCCTGATGACGACGTCACGCCACCCAGACTAACGCCACAGAACAGTCCTTCGCATGACTCGGAAACGGACTCACTTCAGGCGACCTTAGTGGCACAGGAGGTCTCCAAACTTCTGCTTCCTCTCTTCGACAAGCGGCTGGATGTCTTGCACACGTCCATAAATTCTGCATTGGCGCAAATCACTTCGAATTCACAAAAAATAGCAGATATGGAAACACGGTTTAATACAGCGGAAGATTCTATCGCCACAATGGAGGTCGCCTTAAGGCAAAGTCAAGCCACATCCCAAGCCCTGAGAGATAAATTGGATGACCTAGAAAATAGGGATCGGCGCAGCAATTTGCACTTCGTGGGCATCCCTGAAAGCGTGACAAACGACCAGCTACTGGACTACATCACCAAAGATCTACCCACAGCCCTCAACATTGACCTGGGATGCGACCCCCTCATGATTGAGAGAGTGCATAGGCTGGGACCGCCCAGAACCCGGGGGAATGCGGGAGACAATAGGCCACGTCCAGTAATCGCCAAGTACCTACACTGGGCGATAAAAGAAAGAGTCTTGAGAGCATACAGGCAGCAGGGGAACCTCCACGTGAATAACTCCAAAATCCTGATTTTCCAAGATTACTCGGCGACGGTCGCCCAGAAGAGAAAAGCCTTCGCTCCTATTTGCCGCCTGTTGCACGAACAGAACACCCGATTTCAACTCCTCTTCCCGGCCAAGCTGAAAGTGCAAATGGGGGACCATACGCTGATGTTTGAGGATCCGGTCCTGGCCCGCAGAGGCCTCCATCTGGAAGTGCGGGATGAAGGATAATGAAGACCTTCTGAGAGGAAAAGTTAGCCCTCCTACTAATGGACATGTGCTTACTTCGCTTACCTTGGCGAATTAAAGCGCAAACTGCGGCAGTTGTGTTCATAGCAGAACACCAGTTATTTGTTAATGCCGCTATAAGTTTTGTGGTTTCTATGTATTTTTTGTGTTACTTATGCTCGCTCATGTATTTTATCCTTTTTCAGGTGATGGGAGGCGTGACTCCCGCTTGTAATGGCATCAGTGGGAAGGGGCTGTTACTCGCGGCTCGCTGGGACCGTGGGGTGCAGCATCTGGCTTACACTACCTTTGATCCGAATCTACCACCTCGACACAGGATGAGTACCCCAAACACACTACACCCTGACACTTTTAGTACCCATCCTCATATTAAATTCCTTTCCTGGAATGTAGCAGAACTGAACACGCCCCTGAAGAGGAAAAAAGTGCTTAACCATCTCAAAAGACTCTCCCTGACATTATATTTCTTCAGGAGACTCACTGGAGATCAGGCACGCAAAGCAACTTGAAAGCCCCATGGCTAGCGGATTGCCTTTCTGCCTCACATTCTTCCTCTTCGCGGGGGGTCACGACACTTTTCAGAAGGGACATTCAATACACGGTAGAGAACTCCATAGCGGACCCTCAGGGCAGGTACCTAATACTACAGGTAATAATTGCCGGGATAGCATATTTACTGGTGAACATTTATGCCCCTAATCACGACCAACACACGTTTAACCCAGAGGTTCTCCAAATCATAACGAGCTTTCCCGACTGTCGCTTAATAATTGGAGGTGACTTCAATCTTGTACAATGCCCCACACTAGACAGGTCCCCTTCTACACCTCAGTCCCAGGTAGCGACCACCTCTCTCACTCTCCTCATTGACTCCCTCAATGTGTGCGACCCCTGGAGGGTGATCGATTCTGGGGCGAGAGAATACACATGTCATTCTGTAGCCCATAAAACATTCTCCCGTATTGACTACTTTCTGATATCCTCCCCCCTGTTTGAGGCACATTACTCCTCACGTATACATCCAATCACCATATCAGACCATGCTCCAATTACAATGTCATTATCCTTATCCCCATCCAATGTGAGAACTAGAATATGGAGGTTTCCTGCGTACATGGCAGATTCTGATGACCTTAAACAGTATCTCCAAACATATTGGAGTCAATTCTTGGACGACAACATCTCTCATACTGATGATTCCCCCTTGTTGTGGGCGACTTTTAAGACTGTAATGAGAGGTCATGTCATCAGCTATCTGTCCCGTAGGCGGAAAACGAGAAGGGAACGCTTTGACGCCTTACACAAGGCTTTACTGACCGCTCAGCGCACATATGCAGCAGATTCTTCTGCGTATAACCAAACAGTTTATCAGACGGCTAGGCATCTACTAGACACATTTGTCCACGATGAATCCCATTGGCAGGTAAAAAACACAGACAATAAATTTTATAGATGGGGAAATAGAACTGGAAAACTACTCGCCACCCTAACTAAGCAAAGACGTCCATTCAAGCCCATTTTATCCCTGCGGCACCCTACCACCGGCTCCCTTGTCACTGATGCTTCTGAGATAGCGCAGATTTTTTCTGACTATTACGAAGATCTTTATAGAGCGGCCCCGGCATGCCTCCCAGATATCAATACCTTTCTGGACACCATAAATCTGCCCTCCATATCTGAAGATCAGCAATCTTTGCTGAATTCGGACATACAGGAGGAGTAAGTGCGACGGGCCATCTCTCTGACTTCCAACGGCAAAACACCGGGTCCGGACGGATTCCCGGCAGAATATTATAAAATACTGGCCCCCCAAATAATCCCCACTCTCACTAATTTATTTAATGACGCCTTTATACGCCAAATGCCCATTGACCGATTCACGGAGTCTCGCACAGTTCTCTTACCAAAACCAAATAAAGACCCGTCTCTGGCCCAATCTTATCGGCCAATTTCACTACTCAATCAAGATTATAAATTACTGGCAAGGATATTGGCTGACAGACTCCAGGTTGTGCTCCCCGACCTTTTATGCGAAGCTCAAATGGGTTTCACACAAGGCAGGACGAGCATCAAGAATATAAGATCAGCTGTTGCTGCCACAGTCATGGCGCAGGAGCAGGATCAACCAGTTAACATGCTGATGAGCCTTGACGCTGAGAAGGCCTTCGACACTGTCTCGTGGCCTTTTCTCGATGAGGTGATGGAGCGAACGAACCTTGGACCGACTGTTACTCAATTCCTGCAATCCCTTCGTGTTGGGTGTGCGACTAGTGTGACGGTCAATGGGCATAACACAGCTCCGATAGATATTTTTAGGGGCACCAAGCAGGGCTGTCCCCTATCCCCCCTCCTTTTTAATCTCGCCTTAGACCCCCTCTTGCGTCATCTTTCCCAGACACCTACTTTTCAGGGCATTAAACTACGTAATATAGAAATAAAAGTGGCCGCTTTTGTTGACGATATTTTGTTAGCAGTATCTAACCCCAAACAGGTTCTAGACCCTCTTTTGAGTGAATTGGAGGGGGTGGGATGACTGTCCGGTTACACTCTGAACCTGGATAAGACAGAAGCAATGTTGCTGAAAGGCCCCTCCACGCCCCTGTGGTCACGCAAATTCCCATTTAAATGGAACTCTCAGGCCCTCACATATCTAGGATTTCGAATCACTAAACGCCCGTCCGCGCTTTATAACACCAACATATCGCACTATATAACGGAACTGGAGAAGACGCTCCTCTCCTGGAAACACTTTACACCCTCTTATCTGGGCAGGGCTAATCTACTCAAAATGACAGAATTCCCACTCCTCCTGTACCTCTTCCACACTCTCCCAATTTACCTCACACCCAAAGACGAGCGCAGAATCAACTATCTCTATAGAACCTTTATCTGGGGCGGGAAAAGATCAAGAATAGACTATATCATCCTGCAGCAGCCCAGGGGTAACGGGGGTATCAACTTGCCCAATATTAAGCACTACAGTTTGGCAGCTCTATATCGGTATATCTCTGACTGGATCCACAACACCTCCGTATACACCTCCTCACCTCTAGACTCCGCATTGTTCATGGGGAACGCTTTATCAGGACTCTTGCATCTTCCTTATGGGAGCCTGACGAGGGAAACAAGAGCCAACCCCTTACTATTTACTACATGGAAGGCATGGCAGAAGATAAGATCTCTTTTTCATCTTTCTCCTCTGCTATCTCTTCATATGCCCTTGGTATGTAACCCTGACTTTCAGAGTGGTAACCCTGCTGCCGTCTTCCACAGGTGGTACAGGCTGGGGCTCACTTCTGAGGGGCAATTTGTGAACATAGAAGAGCGTAGGATGTTTTCCTTTACGGAGATATGTTCTAAGTTTCCGGATCACCAGATTGATCTCTTTAGCTATATGCAAGTCAAAAGTTACTTAACAAAGATACTACCACTGCTACCTAACCAAGAATGGAACCCATGCCTGCGAAATCATTTTTCAAAACAAAACTACCTCAGGGGTCAAATCACTCGTAATTATCAATTTATCCACGTCCCCTTAGATTATTCTCAAACTTAAACCCCCCTAACCAAATGGCAAACAGATGACCACACGCTCACCTACACAACCATTTTAGCGGCCCTGACACAGGCACACAAATTTCTCCCTTCGGCTCGTTTCCTGGAGATGAGTTTGAAAGTCTCCCATAGGTCATACCTAACACCGCATATAGGGCACAAAATAGGAGTCTATCCCACCTCGCATTGCTTCAAATGCCACACACCTGAGGCTAACCTCTATCACTGTCTATGGTCCTGCCCAAATATCCAAACTTTCTGGTCCAGAATACAAGTATTCACCTCTGAACACCTTACAAACCTTTGTTCCTAACACAGCGTTATGGGCAATCTTTGGGTACCTGGACCCTGATACACACCACTGTTCCCCCGGGGCGCACAGACTATTGCACTACGTGGCGGCAGCGGGGGTAAAGGCTATCCTACAAACCTGGCTTCACGATCAGGCCCCCGCCGCTCAAAATGTTTCTTGACAAGCTTTCCTATCTGATGAAGATGGATTGGATGGAGGCCTCTCTCCATAAAGAGCAAAAGGTCAAGCAATTTTTCTATACTTGGGAATCCTTTATCTCACTCCTCCCGCGGAGTCAAAACACTGCTTTGACTCCACTATATGGTTTAACGAGCAGCTACTTATGGGGTAACGTGTGTTTACGGCAAGATGATGAGTTGTCGGGGATTCGGATTCTTACGATGCCTGCGGGGGTCACGCCTCTGATCTGCTAATTGGTGATCTCACTTCTCGGAGAAAGCTTTTGGATAACATATCGGTGAGACTGGCACAGGGTATTTGGCTGGTTCCATGCCCATGCTATCGTCACACTGGGGTTGAAAACCCGACGAGGAGGGGAGAGCCTGCATTTGCCTAATATGTAGATCCCCTCACCTGACTTATTGGAATTATGGATATAATGAGCCTAATAGTAACGGTTATGACTGTTATGTTTTTGTTCCCCTCCCCCCCCCCCCTATTTTTGTTTACTTCTCTTTTATTTGATTTAATATATATTTATTTATTTATTTAATTTTTTTTTATTTTTTTTTCCCTCCTTTTTTATTTATTGTTTTATCCCATTATTTGATCTTTCTCAATGTCTTGTATATTTCTCAGCCCCCATCCTCCCCTTTCTACTTTTTGTACCCCTTATTGGAAAATGTTAATAAAAACAATTTAAAAAAAAAAAAAACCCAGTCAAATAATCCATAGATGTGTGTTACGCTGTGAAGCAATCCTTTCTGCACAGGCTGGTGTCGCACTGATAAATGTCCTTTCTTATCCCCCTTCTAGTCCACAATTCGCACCTTTGCAGTTTGGGGAATTTTGCTGGAAAAGTGTTGTCCTGGTATAATACAGGCGCCCTCGCCTCCAGCAGATATGTTTGGGCCCTCCCCTTCCTGGTACCCTAATTTTAGGGCCTTGATAATTTGCCTCTTGAAACATAAGAAATATTCCCCTCGGGCCTGCACAACTGCATATTTTTTATTTCCTGACTTATGGAAGCCTTAACTAATTTAATTTTTATAGACATAGTGGTATGAGGGCTGTTTTTTTGCCGGACGAGCTGTAGCTTTTATTGGTACCATTTTGGGGTACATGCGACTTTTTGATCACTTTTTATCCTATTTTTTGAGAGGTGAGGTGACCAAAAAACTGTAATTCTGGAATCGTTTTTTAGGGTTTTTTTTATACAGCGTTCACCATGCGTTATAAACGACATGTTAACTTCATTTTGCGGGTCAGTACGATTCCGGCGATACCTAATTTATAGAACTTTTGTAAAAAGAATGTATTTTTTCTCTCGCCAAGTTTTGAGAACCATAACATTTAAATTTTTTAGTTGACGGAGCTGTATGAGGGCTTGTGTTTTGCGAGACGAGCTATAGTTTATATAGGTACCATTTTTGGATACATGCAACTTTTTAATCAACTTTTATTCCAATATTTGTAGGGCAAAGTGACAAAAAAACTGAAATTCTGGTATAGTTTTTTACGTTTTTATTTTTCACACCATTCACCGCGTGGAATAAATAACATAATATTTTTATAGTTCAGGCCGTTATGGACACGGCGATACCAAATATGTATGGTTTGTTTATTTTTTTCAATACTAAAAGGACTTGATAAGGGAAAAGGGCGATTGTGTTTTATTTTATTACTTGAAACTTTTATTATACATATATATATATTTTACACTTTTTTTTTTACACTTTTTGTCCCACTAGGAGACTTGAAAGCCCAACTGTAATTTTTTTCTAATACATTGCACTACCTATGTAGTGCAATGTATTAGATCTGTCAGTCATTCACTGACAGCAAGCCGATTAGGCTTCGCCTCCCGGCGGGGCTTAATCGGCTTCCGTAATGGCAGAGCAGGAAGCCATTGTTAGGTCTCCTGTTGCCATAGCAGCAGTCACCAACCCTGATTGCATGGCAGGGCTGGCGATCTGCAAGCAACCTCTAAGATGCAGCGATCGCTGTATGTAAGGCGTTAATGGAAGGGATCGGAGCTAGCTCCGGTTCCTGCCGTTACAGGTGACATCCACCGCTGATGATGCTGGCTCAGCTCCTGAGCCGGCGCCATCTTGTGGTCGGCTGCGGAAGCCTTTCAGGCTCCGCCTCCGGGCGGGTCCTGGAAGGCTTCCATGCTAGGCATACCGGGAGGCCAGTATTAGGCCTCCGGTTGCCATTGCAGCCACCAGAACCCCTGCAATTTTATTGCAGGGGTTCCGATGAGCTGCAAACAACTTAAATGGTCGCTTTTGACAGCTGCATTTAAGGGGTTAATAGCGGAGATCGGAGCAAACTTCAGTCCTCGCCATTACCCCATGGTGTCAGCTATAAGATGGAGCCGACACCCGGTGATGGTGGCACCGACTCAGCTTCTGAGCCGGTGTCCACCATTTGTCGTACGATACGGCAAAATGCGGGAAGCACTACCTTTCCATGACATATCCATACGACAAATGTCGGGAAGGGGTTAATAAAAACACCCTTTATGGACGATTTTGCAGGTAAAGGGCCGTTTTCCCTGCAACAACACGTGGCCATTAACAGGTAGTTTGACAGACTCGCCGAACATGGTGTCGGTGCGGATGTTGGCAAGATCGTGACCAGGTCAGGGCCGCTCCTTGTGGCCTTACCCTTGCTCTCCACTGTTTTCCTATGTACAGTAATAGGGAGACATATGTCAATCAGCAGGGAGTGGGTGAAACTAGAGGCAGCTGATGAATACACCAGACTCATCTCTGACTGCGACTTACTTAACACACTAACAGGGATGTAACAAGTAGCCATGGGGCCTTGCTCTATCAGGAGATTAAATTATTTTGATTATTTTGAGAACGACCCAAACTTGTGTCTTTTTCTCCCAGTAATCTACATTCTGAGTTCTCTCAATAATCGCTTTTCATCATCCACATCACCCCTGACTGAAGCGGGCCCTCTTGGTTGCTAGGGTCCATGGCATACTACAGTGTGTTACTCTACTCCATGTGCCCAGTTTATGTGCTAACCTCCTATAGGATGGTGGGGTAAGATATATTCTGTAATGAAAGAAGAATTAACCTTTAATAATTTCCAATTATTCCTGATGATCTGCATAATATGTTGATGGTACTGATCAGATGAGATGAGATGAGATGAGATAATAGTACTGCATAATAAATGTGTACTAAGGGTATGTTCACACGATGAGAGGCATTTACGTGTGAAAAGACAGACTGTTAACAGCTGCCTCGTTTCACACGTAAATGCTCCTCCTCGCATTTTGCGAGCCGTCTGAGACGCTCGTAAATCTTGAGTTGTGCTTCATTGAGTTCAATGAAGAACAGCTCAAATTACGTGGCAAAGAAGTGCCCTGCACTTCTTTGCCGAGGCAGTCCATTTACGCGTCGTCGTTTGACAGCTGTCAAACGACGACGCGTAAATTACAGGTCGTCTGCACAATACGTCGGCAAACCCATTCAAATGAATGGGCAGATGTTTGCCGACGTATTGTAGCCCTATTTTCAGGCGTAAAACGAGGCATAATACACCTCGTTTACGCCTGAAAATAGGTCGTGTGAACCCAGCCTAATAGTACTGGATAACAAATGAGGTAAACAGTTTTGTACCTACTTTTTCACATAGAAAACACCGCTCCTTAAAGAGGCTCTGTCACCAGATTTTGCAGCCCCTATCTGCTATTGCAGCAGATCGGCGCTGCAATGTAGATTACAGTAACGTTTTTATTTTTAAAAAACGAGCATTTTTGGCCAAGTTATGACCATTTTCGTATTTATGCAAATGAGGCTTGCAAAAGTACAACTGGGCGTGTTGAAAAGTAAAAGTACAACTGGGCGTGTATTATGTGCGTACATCGGGGCGTGTTTACTACTATTACTAGCTGGGCGTTGTGTATAGAAGTGTCATCCACTTCTCTTCACAACGCCCAGCTTCTGGCAGTGCAGCACTGTGACGTCACTCACAGGTCCTGCATCGTGTCGGCACCAGAGGCTACAGTTGATTCTGCAGCAGCATCAGCATTTGCAGGTAAGTAGCTACATCGACTTACCTGCAAACGCCGATGCTGCTGCAGAATCATCTGTAGCCTCTGGTGCCGACACGATGCAGGACCTGTGAGTGACGTCACAGTGCTGCACTGCCAGAAGCTGGGCGTTGTGAAGAGAAGTGGATGACACTTCTATACACAACGCCCAGCTAGTAAAAGTAGTAAACACGCCCCGATGTACGCACATAATACACGCCCAGTTGTACTTTTACTTTTCAACACGCCCAGTTGTACTTTTGCAAGCCTCATTTGCATAAATACGAAAATGGTCATAACTTGGCCAAAAATGCTCGTTTTTTAAAAATAAAAACGTTACTGTAATCTACATTGCAGCGCCGATCTGCTGCAATAGCAGATAGGGGTTGCAAAATCTGGTGACAGAGCCTCTTTAAGTCATGTCTAGGATTACCTCTCTATCAGTCTAGTGGATATCATGTCAAAGGCTATGGACACTTCTGCACTGATTTTTTTATTTTATTTTTTTTATTTGCTCCCTAAATGAAAAATTAAGCAACTTTCCAAATCAGTGTCAGTGTATGCACATTCAAAGGCATTATAAAAAGAAGAAATCAGTACAGGAATAAAGCTGTGCTGATACATGAGAGCTAGTAAAAACAGTCGCAATTTAGACGCACAGACCTCACATCCAGCATGTTCAGTGGTGCTTGAAAGTTTGTGAACCCTTCAGAATTTTCTATATTTCTGCATAAATTTAGCCTAAAACTACATCAGATTTTCACACAAGTCCTAAAAGTAGATAAAGAGAATCACATCAAACAAATTAGTAAAAAATATTACACTTGGTCATTTATTTATTGAGGAAAATGATCCAATATCACATATCTGTGAGCGGCAAAAGTATGTGAAGCTTTACTTTCAGTATTTGGTGTGACCCCCCCTGTGCAGCAATAACTGCATCTAAACGTTTCCAGTAATTGCTGATTAGTTCCGCACATCGGCTTGGAGGATTTTTAGCCCATTCCTCTGTACAAAACATCTATAACTCTTTAACTGTTATGTTGGTGGGTTTCCTTCCATGAATTACTCACTTCAGGTCCTTCCATAACATTTCTATTGGATTAAGTTCAGGACTTTAACTTTATTCTTCTTTAACCATTCTTTGGTAGAATGACTTGTGTGCTTAAGATCCTTGTCTTGCTCCATGACCCACATTCTCTTGAGGTTCAGCTCACAAACAGATGTCCTGACATTTTCCTTTAGAATTTGCAGGTATAATTCAAAATTAATTGTTCCATCAATAATGGCGAGCCGTTCTGGCCCAGATGCAGTAGAACAGGCCCAAACTATGATACTACCACCAAACGCATTTCACAGATGGTTTGAGGTTTTTATGTTGGAATGCAGTATTTCCTTTCTCCAAACATAACGCTTCTTATTTAAACCAAAGGGCTCTATTTTGGTCTCATCTGTCCATAAAACATTGTTCCGATAGCCTGCTGGCCCGTCCAGGTGATCTTTAGCAAACTGCAGATGGGCAGCAATGTTCTTTTTGGAGAGCAGTGGCTTTCTCCTTGCAATTCTGCCATTATTCAGTGTCCTCCTGATGGTGGACTCATGAACATTAACATTAGCTAATGTGAGAAGTGGCTTTAGTTGCTTAGAGGTTACCTGGGGTTCCTTTGTGACCTTGCGGACTATTATACACTACTTTTTTTTTTACGAATGAATGACGTAATGAAGATTATAGAAAACACTGAGAACAAAGGAGTCATACACTATTGGGATAAAGTTTGCCAGTGGCATAGAAAAATAAACTTTATTAGGACAATACAAATTACATATAATTTAAAACTAGACTGCAAATCCAAGACCTGTACACCTCCCAAGTGGCATAAAAGAACATAGAGAAACCACTCCTTATAGATGCAGCTACGGGAAGAAAAAGGTCTTTCTGACAAATAATGACATGTCAGCTAGGGCTGAAGCAAAAATTGAATGCGATTGAGTAGCAATAAAGGCAAAAAGCCAGAGTATATAATTTAGATAAATTGCATCGTACACACAGCCAGACTCATAGTAATATTCTAGGTAAGTAATTGTAAGCTGGACTATAGTAGTGACCAAAAGAGTGCTTCCATAAGCCCACATAGAGCAAGGCAAGTCTTCCCAGCAAGTATAGCCACAAGAAAAAAAAAGACAAGTGAAAAATATAGGGCACAGTATAGAATGTTACTAACCCATATGGTTCCTGTAGTTCAGTGACTTCCCGAGTGCGGAGTGCGGGGTCATTATTTGTCAGAAAGACCTTTTTCTTCCCGTAGCTGCATCTATAAGGAGTGGTTCCTCTATGTTCTTTTATGCCACTTGGGAGGTGTACAGGTCTTGGATTTGCAGTCTAGTTTTAAATTGTATGTCATTTGTATTGTCCTAATAAAGTTTATTTTTCTATGCCACTGGCAAACTTCATCCCAATAGTGTATGACTCCTTTGTTCTCAGTGTTTTCCATAATCATTTTGGAGTCTCTATTCCGACAGTAGGGAGGCCTAAATCCGCACTTGCTGGTGGTCTAACCTTAATAACCACTTTCCTGTTGAGACATATGTTTATACGTAATGAAGATTGCAGCCTTAAACGTAGTACAACTTTTTAAAATTTCAGGTAACCACTAGAAACTAGTGTAAAACAACTACTTATTTTTTACAGAGTTACTAAAATAGTCCTACTTACACTCTTTATGTTTAAAATGAATAGACTCACCAAAGTTACATTGAATTTGATGTTATTTGATGTTGATTTTAAACAAATACAAAAATGCAATAGAGAGTCAATGTCAAGATATTGTATATATGGCGCCATCACACAACAGAATATGTGAAGACTGCTACATTGCGATAAAACCGATACACTTAGAAATGGAGCTAAATAATAATAAGAAAAGTATTTACTTGACTGAGACGACCTGCAGTACCAGCTACAGCTGCTGATTCGGACAAGCAACTGCGGGTATGTAAACAGGTCTGGCCTTAGATTGGATGGCGCCCTGTGCAGGATTCTCTATTGCTGCCCTCTACAAACTAAAAATTAACCACATATATAGACACGCACCTACCGGAACATAAATACTGTACATATATAGAGGGACATATTTAGACAAACGGGCAAATAATATATACACAAAGGTAAATATATAGACATACACATACTGTATATACAGACACACACACACACACACACACACACACACACACACACACACTGACCAGAACATACACAAATACATAAAAGGCACATATATACAAGCTCACATTCACATACATACCCATATAAACACAGTGCAAATAATGTAGTAGATGTCACCTGCAGTCCAATGTAACACCACAGATAACAGTGATGACTCTGAGTAAATATAATCTAGTAAATGTTATCTGCAGTCCTATGTAACACCACACATAACACACTCTGATAACTATACCCACACATATATAAACACACACAGACGCATACATATACACACACACTTAGGCCCTGTCCACACTGAGTTTTTTGACGCGTAAACCGCGCCGCAAAACTACTCAAAAACCGCCCGAAAATGCCTCCCATTGATTTCAATGGGAGTTGGACGAGTTTTTTACCGCAAGTAAAAAAAACGCGTCGCGGTAAAAACAAGCATCATGACCCATCTTGAGGCGGTTTCCGCCTCCAAAACCCCATTTCAATCGGTCAGAAAGTGGAAAAAAACGTCTCGACGGGTGTTTTGACGAGTTTTTGTCAAACCACTGTGCAAAAACCGTCTCCTGCAAAAAACTCTGTGTGAACACAGCCTAACAGAGATATATATACACTAGTCCTTCTCAGTGAATTAGAATATCATCAAAAAGTTAATTTATTTCAGTAATTCAATTCAAAAAGTGAAACTCCTATCATATAGATTCATTACACACAGAGTGATCTATTTCCAGCATTTTTTTATTTTAATGTTGATAATTATGGTAACCGTTAATGAAAACCCCGAATTTAGTCACTCAGAAATTTAGAATATTAAATAAGCTCAATTTCAAAAATGATTTTTAATACCTAAGTGTTGGCCTACTGAAAAGTATGTACAGTATATGCCCCCAATACTTGGTCGGGCTCCTTTTGCTTGAATTACTGCATCAATGCGGCGTGGCATGGAGGCGATCAGCCTGTGGCACTGCTGAGGTGTTATGGAAGCCCAGGTTGCTTTGATAGCGTCCTTCAGCTCGTCTGCATTGTTGGGTCTGGTGTCTCATCTTCCTCTTGACAATATCCCATAGATTCTCTGAGGTTTAGGTCAGGCGAGTTTGCTGGTCAATCAAGCGCAGTGATACTGTGGTTAGTAAACCAGGTATTGGTACTTTTGCAGTGTGGGCAGATGCCAAGTCCTGCTGGAAAATGAAATCAGCATCTCCATAAAGCTTGTCAGCAGAGGGAAGCATGAAGTGCTCGAAAATTTCCTGGTGGACGGCTGCGCTGACTCTGGACTTGATATAACACAGTGGACCAACACTGCTGCTCAGTGGTCCAAAGTCCTGTTTTCTGATGAAAGTAAATTTTGTATTTCATTTGGAAATCTCGGTCCCAGAATCTGGAGGAAGAGTGTAGAGGCATCAATCCACGTTGCTTGTGGTCCAGTGTGAAGTTTCCACAGTCAGTGATGGTTTGGGGAGCCATGTCATCTGCTGGTGTTGGTCCACTGTGTTATATCAAGTCCAGAGTCAGCGCAGCCGTCTACCAGGAAATTTTAGAGCACTTTCAAATTCCCATTGTGATCTTGATAAAAGCATTATATTTAGGAATCTCAATTTTAGCAATTCTAATTATTTTCCTGAAAAGATCTCCAAACGTGCTCCAAACAGGACACAGTAAGCAAAAAGGTGAATATCTTCTAGGTTCCAGGTCATGAAGTAAACGTAAAGAAATCTGAATACTTAGATGAACCCAGGGGCGTAGCTAAAGGCTCATGGGCCCGGGTGCAAGAATTCAGCTTGGGCCCCCCCTACCCCTCCCCAGCACCACCATCATCATCATCAGACCCCTGCGCGCTCCTATGCCCAGACGCCTTGCCCAACAGCCCCCATAGTATAATGCCCCCACACAGTTAATGCTCCCATAGCTGCCCCCACACAGTATAATGCCCCCCATAACAGCCCCATACCGTATAATGCTCCCCATATCAGCCCCCCATACAGTATAATGCCCCCCCCACAATATCAGCCCCCCCATACAGTATAATGCCCCCATATGTGCATAATTACTTACCTATCCCCGTTCCCACGTCGAGTGGAGGATCCTTCGCCTCCTCCGGTGTGTGCTATGAGTGACTCAGCGCAGGAAGGCGCGATGATGTCGCTACATCCCGCCTGCCTGCGTCGAGCCGCTCAGGGCACAGGGAATGCTAGATCATGGAGATGTCAGCTCCTTGCTCCAGCATTGATTGGAACCGGGACCTCGGTGAGTGACTCACGAACCCCCAGGGGGACGCGACCCACAGTGTAGGGATGTCCCGATACCAAAATTTGGACTTCGATACCGATACTTCGTTTACTTTGCCAACAGTAATAAAAAAAAAAAAAGTTCTTTCGTTTTCTAATGTGAGGCACGAGGTGCGATGATGAATTTTGAATGTCTCACATTAATAGTAATTAACCCCATCATGTTTCTCAGTCATAATGGGTTAATGTGTAAGGTACATGATGGGGTTAATTACTATTAATGTGAGGCACATGGAGGTTAAATTCATCATCGCACCTCGCGTCTCACAATTAGGCCCCATGCACACGACCGTAGATAACCTCCGTTTTTGCGGACCGCAATTGCGGTCTGCAAAAATGGACCCATTCACTTTAATTGAGCCCGGACACATTTCCGTAGCGCTACGGATGGGTGACCGTGCCGTAGAAATGTTCCGAAAATTATGGAACATGTCCGTCCATTTGCATTTTGCGGGCCGTGCTCCCATACTTTGTATGGGAGCATGGCCCGAAAATGCGGGTGGCAGTCGGCGGCCGGCCGTGCCCGCAATCGCAGGCCGTGATTGCGGGCACGGTCGTGTGAATGGGGCCTAAGTGATAGAAAGCAATTTTTATTTTATTTTTTTACAGAGTACACATAAATGATGCAAAAAAATAGTTGTGCAGGTTATTACGGCCGCGCCAATACCGATTATGTGTATGTTTTATGTATTGAGACTTATTTTAATGTTTATTGTAAAAAAGGTGTATGTGTATTTTTTTTATTTAACATTACTTTGTTTTTACTTTATTTTTAAACTTCAATGTACTGACATATATCAGATATGTGCCAGTACATTAGCCTGTGTATGTATAGTACACAGGCAGTTGTTAGGACATACCTCAGTATGCCCTAACAACAGGAAATATGGTAAGACAGCCCTGGGGTCCGTCAATAGACCCTGGGCTGTCTGCCCATATATGGTATGTCCCTCAATCGCGTCACAGGAATTCCCCGTGACGCGATCCAGGGGCATCCCCCTTCTCATTTTCCCCTGAATGCTGCAGTCAGCTTTGATCGCAGCATCCAGGAGAATAGCGGCGGAGATGAGAGGTTTCTCTGATCTCCGCCGTTATAGAGCGGGGCTGCGGCTGTGTAATACAGCCATTGCCCCGCTCCTGACAGGAAGTGCACGCGCGGTCAGAATGAGGTGATGCGGCCGGCGCTGCACTAATGAGCGGCGGTTCAGGCACTGGAGACAGAACATGGGGGTGTTTTGTAGCGCGCCCGCCATGTTCTGTCTTCAGTGCCGCAGATCATTAGTGCAGCGCCGGCCGCATCGAATCATCCTGACGGCGCGCACATGTCAGGACTCAGGAGCGGGGCAGTGACTGTATTACACAGCCGCAGCCCCACTCTCATAGTCATGTGTACTATACTGTATTGTGCAGTTTGCAGTGGAGGAGGGGGGGGGCTGTGATTTAACGCCCC